>NC_079515.1:20241246-20344402 GCF_000801105.2 Raphanus sativus
TCAAACAATTAGAGAAGGGTGGGGCGTCTGTTATGCGCGAGGAAGGAAAGCGTTTTGTTCTCCCAGCTACCTTCGTAGGTGGACCTCGATACATGAAGAACTTATACCTGGACGCCATGACAATTTGTAAACATTTTGGGTTCCCAGATCTTTTCATTACTTTTACTTGCAATCCTAAGTGGCCGGAGATAATAAGATATTTAGAAAAGCGAAGTCTAAAACCTGAAGATCGTCCAGATATTATTAGAAGAATGTTCAGAATAAAATTGGATTCTTTGATGTCTGATCTGACGGAGAAGGATATCTTGGGAAAGGCTGTGACATGTAAGTTACAACTTTTTTTTGAATCTCCTTACTTGCGGTGAAATTGACTGTGTTACAACTTTGTTTTTTTTACAGCCATGTATACAATTGAGTTTCAGAAACGTGGTCTGCCTCATGCTCATATTTTGCTATTCATGCTTCCCCAATCAAAGTTCCCTACTACCGATCATATAGACAACATTATTTCAGCAGAGATTCCAGACAAGATCCATGAGCCAGAATTGTACAATGTTATAAAAGATATGATGATTCATGGTCCTTGTGGTGTTGTAAACTTGAACTCCCCGTGTATGGAGAATGGTAAGTGTTCGAAACTCTATCCTAAAGGCTTTTGTTGATAGAACAACAGTTAGCAAAGAAGGGTTTCCAATCTATAGAAGACGTGACAATGATCGGTTTGTGGAGAAAAATGGTTTCAAATGTGATAACAGATATGTATCCCTTATAACAAGAAGCTATCACTAGGGTACCGAGCCCACATTAATGTTGAATGGTGTAACCAGTCTGGCTCTATCAAATACTTATTTAAGTATATTAATAAGGGCCAAGATCGAGTAACCGTTGTTGTTGAACCACCAGCTCAAGATTCTACACAGAAGACTTTTAAACCTAAAAAGGTATGCAATGAAGAAGAGAAAAACGAGATAAAGGATTTTTTTGACTGCAGGTAAAACCTACATTCTATTTTTTATTTGAGATTATTTTCATTATTGGGAATATTGCCGAAAGAGAACAAAAAAATAAGGGTGTTGTCCCTTTGGTATAAACCTTTTTGTTAAATTTTTCTCCTTTTTATCCTTTGTATTTCTGAAAACTAATGAAATAAATACTTTTGTGAATCAAAAAATATTAAAAATATAAAAAATTAATAAAACAACCATATACACAAGCTGGTATTTTTTATTTTTTCAAAAAAATGATAAATAAAAATTTGAAAATACGTTCTACTAAAGGTAGAATGTGTCTTCTACAGAAAATGGTATAGTAGAAAACGATTTATAAAATAAACACGTTCATCTACTTCTTTTAGAACGCAC
Source organism: Raphanus sativus (assembly GCF_000801105.2). NCBI lineage: Eukaryota > Viridiplantae > Streptophyta > Magnoliopsida > Brassicales > Brassicaceae > Raphanus > Raphanus sativus. Next base: position 20,242,608 of record NC_079515.1, read on the forward strand.
ATTCTACTATTTACTAAATCTCTAAATAAGTAGAATGGCATTCTAGTAATCGTAAAGCTATCTACTTTTCGTCCGAATGCATCTTCTACTTTTATTAAGTATTCTAAATTTTGGGGAATGTGTTTTCTACAATGTACTTTTACGTCTACTAAAAGTAGAAAGTGTGTTCAGGATTTTTCTCAATCTTCTAAACTGCCTTCTACGGATAAGAGTACTTGATTTTTGCAAAAATTAATGAAAATTTCAGTTAAGGAAATATTCTAAAAATATCCTAAAAATATTCTAACTTCCTAAAACGTATTATTTTCGTTTTTACTTTTCAAAATTTTTAAAAAAATAATTTCCCTTTGTCTTCTTCATTAATCTATGGTTTTCCATAGTTTTTTTTTTATTTTTTTTTCACAAACTCTTGTTCTCTGTGATATATATCTATACAACATGTGGTGTTTTGAAATTAGGTGCAATTTTTTGTAAAGTTTTATTTTTATAAAGATTACAAATTTTATTTTGATTAAAAGTTTTATTAAAAACATTTTTAAAAGTTTTATTTTTATTAAAAAGTTTGATAAAATTAAAAGATTACAAATGTTTTAAACTTTTTATAAAAATAAAACTTTGTAAAATGTTTTTATAAAGTTAATTTAAAGTTTTTATTAAAAAATTTTGTAAAATTTTATTTTATTTTTATAAAGTTTAAAATTTTTATTTATTTAAATTTTTATTAAAAACGTTTTAAACTTTTTATAAAAATACAAATTTGTAAAATGTTTTTAATAAGTTTATTTAACGTTTTTTTAAAAAAAAATTTGTAATATTTTTTATTTTTACAAAGTTTTTTTAATTAGATTTTTGTTTTAAATTTTTATTTTATTTTCCCTTTTTAAAACGTTTTTAATTAATTTTTAAAACATTATTTTAGTTTAATGTGTTTAATAAAAACTTTAAAAAAACTTTATAAAATTTGTAAACTTTATAAAAATAAAAATAAAACTTTATAAAAAGTTTTTAATAAAAAGTTTAAACAAACTTTATTTTTATTAAAAATTTGATAAAATTAAAAAGTTTAAACAAACATTTTGAACTTTTTATAAAAAATAAAACTTTGTAAACTGTTTTTTATTAAGTTGACTTAACGTTTTTTATTAAAAAAAATCTAAATTATTTTTATTTTTATTTTTATTAAGTTTTACAAAGTTTATTTTTGTTACAAAAATTTAAAATTTTTTATTTTTTATTTTTATTTTCCATTTTCAAATGTTTTTAATTATTATTTTTAAAATTCTATTAGTTTAATGTGTTTAATTAGATTAATCAAGGGTTAGTTTTGGGACTATAAAAGAAATTATACTAAAGGGACAACTAAATGATGATTTTATATTATAGGGACAACCATGCTGAATTTTTGTTCCGTTTTGACAATTTTCCCTTCATTATTTGTATATCTTTATTGAGAAGTTTTAAGGGTCAATTTGCTCAATAATCATATAAACTCTAACAATTAAGAATATAGCCATGCATGAAAAGCTGTGTCAATTTGATGTAGAAATGGACCACGTTCTCCTTTCTCGCGCGTGAAATTTGATTAATACAACGATTGATATCGTACTATACTATGTTTGTCAAATATATAGTACAGAACAATTAATTTATAACAACAACCATTATTAAGAGGATAAAGGAAATAAGAAAGCTGAAAAAGATTAAAGGTTTGTATAGAGTATCCTTTACCCTAAACCAAATTATATACCTACACCATATACTCTAAACCCAAACTCTAAACCCAAACCAAATACTCTAAACCCAAACCATATATCCTAAACCCTAAACCCAAACCATATACCATAAACCCAAATCATATACCCTAAACCCAAACCATATACTCTAAACCCAAACACTAAACCCAAACCATATACACTAAACCCTAAACTAAAACCATATATACTAAACCCTAAACCCAAACCATATACCCTAAACCTAAACCCTAAACCAAACCATATACCCTAAACCCTAAACCCAAACCATATACCCAAAACCCAAACCCTAAACCCAAACCATATACCCTAAACCCAAACACTAAACCCAAACCATATACCCTAAACCCAAACCATATACCCAAACCGTATACCCTAAACCCAAATCCTAATCATAAACCCTAAACCCAAACTCTTATCCATTACGTGACTATGCTATACATGTTATGGTATGGAATACTAGACACATCCACAAACTTTGTATATATGAAATTCTCTAAAAAAAATTTAGAGAGAAATGATGAGTGGCGACGGTGTTGAAGAACAAAACAGTGTAACTGATCAAGTATTGAGTAACAAGAATCATGAGACAGAGAAAGAGATATAAATTGCAAAATAAGAGAAAAATAAATGTATTGTACTATACTGTAATTTAACATAGTATAGAAACATGCAGAGAAGGAGAAAATGGTGGGGCTATGGTGGTAGAGGAGGGAGAGAGAGAAATAGTGGAAGGACGGGAGGGATGCAGAGGAAGAAAGAGATTGTACTATGCTATGTTTCTGACTATACTATATATGTGTGTAAAATAGTATAGATTTACAATCGTGATTATAGAAGATGATATAAAATTTACAAAATATATGTTTGTTTTGAAATTTTCAAAACATATTGTATGTAAAAGAAAATCTATGTTTTTATCATGTTAACTACAAAGTTTAATAGTTGTTTTAACAGAAATTAAAAGCAATTAAAAATAGAAAGGGAAAACATGTTTGTAAGAAAAGTAAAAAATGAAAAGGAAAAAAGAAAAAATCAGAAAAATGCATGTCAAGGACAATATGGCAATTATTATACAAATACATAGCCCTTCTTTTGTTATGTGTATATACTTGGTTTAATTCCTACAATGGTTATGATTCCAAATTTCCCAAGTTTTAATAGTATTGGTTTTCTTTCAGATATGTCTCTGCCTCTGAATCTTCGTGGAGGATATTTAAGAATCCGATACATTTTCGTGCAACACCAGTTGAGAAGATATCTTTCCATCTTCCAGGCAAGCAGATTGTTGTTTTCAAAGATGATGACACTTATGATGAAGTTCTAAGCATAAAGCTAATTGAAAACACCATGTTCTTGAGATGGTTTGAATTGAATAAGGTCAGTTCTGTAGCTAGAAAGCTCACCTTAGCTGAAATCCCAACAAAGTTTACTTGGAACAAGAAAGATAGACGCTTTTATGATAGAGTGAGAGGGTTTAGCATTGGAAGGATAAATTATGCCCCAAAGATAATAGAATAAGCCTACTTCCTTCGGATTTTGTTGAATATTGTCAGAGGTCCAACATGCTTCGATGACATCAAAACTTACAACCATGTTCTATGTCCTACTTATAAAGAGACATGTTTTGCTCGGGGACTGTTAGAAGACGATCAAGAATATATAGATGATTTAATCAGGACAAGTTTTACAGGTTCTGCTCCCTTTATGCGTCAGGTATTTGCTATCATGCTTATGTCTGACACACTATCATCACCCGAAGTTGTCTGGGAAAAGACTTGGGAAATCCTTTCAGAAGACTTCGAACATAAAAGGAGGAAGCAATTAAAACGTCCAGGTATAATAGTGAAAATACTTATTTTTCGTACAAGAACATGGATTTATTTGATTAACATATTCTTAAATACTATGTATTGCAGATCTTTGTTTAAGCGATGAGGAAAAAAAACAATTTGCTCTTCAAGAGATTGAGAAGATTTTGAAGAGTAATGGCACTTCTTTATCGAGGTGGAAAGCTATGCCAAAGCCCTCGGGGGACTTAGATGTGACTTCGAATGTTCTGATAATGGATGAACTCAGTTATAATAGGGAGGAGTTAACCGAAAGTCATGACATAGATATAAAGAAGCTAACAGATGAGCAGAAGAAAATTTATGATGAGATCATGTCTGCTGTAGCCGAGAAACATGGAGGTGTCTTTTTTGTATATGGCTTTGGTGGAACAGGAAAAAATTTCATCTGGAGATTGCTCTCTTCTGCTATAAGATCGAGGGGAGATATTGTGTTGAATGTGGCATCCAGTGGAATTGCTTCGTTGTTGTTACCGGGAGGAAGGACTGCTCATTCAAGGTTTGGCATACCTATTAATCCAGATGAATTTTCAACCTGCAACATTACTCCTGGATCTGATCTTGCCAATTTAGTTAAGGAATCATCGCTCATAATCTGGGATGAAGCTCCAATGATGTCTAAGCATTGTTTTGAGTCTCTCGTGTCTCTCAGATATAATGGGTTTGACAGGGAATAAGCCATTTGGTGGAAAGGTTATTGTGTTTGGAGGAGATTTCGAACAAATTTTACCAGTTATTCATGGTACTGGAAGGACAGAAATTGTTATGGCATCTTTAAATACATCATATCTTTGGAAACATTGCAGAGTCCTAAGACTAACGAAGAATATGAGACTACTCTCAGATAATTTAACGATTCAGGAAGCAGAAGAACTTAAGGATTTCTCTAAGTGGATATTAGATGTTGGAGATGGATATCTTGGTGGTGAAAATGATGGTGATGCCACAATCGACATACCAGAGGAATTTATGATTAACGATGCTGAATTTCCTTTAGAGTCTATAAGCAAGGAAATCTATGGAGATGTTATTTCTCTTCAACAAAACAAATATCCTAAGTTTTTTCAAGAAAGAGCTATTCTATGTCCAACCAATGAAGATATAAACATGATCAATCAGTATATGTTGGATAAGCTTGATGGTTAGTTTTATTTCCTTTATGAAAAATGTATTTTGTGTTTTAAATATAGAACATAATCGTGTTTTATACATTTTGTTTGTATGTGCAGGAGAGGAAATAACTTATTTGAGTTCGGACTGTATAGACCCTTCTGATCAAGGTTCAGTTAACGATCAAGCTCTTACTCCAGATTTCTTGAACAGTATCAAAGCCTCTGGTCTCCCAAATCACAATCTGCGTCTGAAGATTGGCTGTCCAGTTATGCTAATACGAAACATTGATAGTGTAGCAGGTTTGATGAATGGCACTAGACTATAGATCACTGAATTGTTTGATTTCATGGTCGGAGCAAGAGTTATCACAGGTCACCATGTTGGTGAGACAGTCTACATTCCAAGATTGTCAATCACTCCATCCGACACTAAGCTACCATTCAAAATGAGGAGAAGACAGTTGCCTCTTGCTGTGGCCTTTGTTATCACCATCAACAAAAGTCAAGGTCAATCATTATCTAAAGTCGGCATATTCCTACCTAGACCAGTTTTTTCACATGGACAGCTTTATTTGGCTATTTCTAGAGCCACATCAAAGAAGGGTCTGAAAATTATAATTATCTATGAAGAAGGGAAACCTCAGAAAAAGACCAAGAATGTCGTTTTTAAAGAGATATATCAGAATTTATGATCTCAGCATTTTCTTATTCAGTCTAATTCATATTGTTTTTCAGTATCGACTCCAGTTTTATTTTGTTTTAGACATTTGACTTTTTAAGTTATTTAATAAGAATATCCGTTCATTTATTATCAAAATTTCATTAGTATATCTATCAACTTTTTTTTTGCATTACCTATAATTTAATGTTTTGTTTTTAACTTTTAATATAATATCATAGTTCTTTTGTTTATGTAAGTGTTCTTAAATAGACTTTATCTTTTTATATAATCTATACAGTTTTAGTATATAATGTTGTTCCTATATTTTGATTAACGTATATCTCATACCAACAACTTAAATCCTCGAAAACAGTATATCCCTGATTTTCTAAAATGTCCATCGAATATTCTTATGTTTATACCATTCAAAATTTTCACATATCCTAAAAATATTTTCTGTTCTACATGTTCTTATAAATAGCTAATCTTACATATCAATCAAAAGCAAAACTAAATTTCATAATTCTACGGTGGTCGAAACTAATGGGTTCCATAGTCGATCTCAAGAATTTTTTAAATGTAAATCCTTTAAAGTCTTCATGGAGATTCCAACTGAAAGTTCTTAATACATCAGGGTCATCCATTCCCCGTGTGGGAATTTCGTTTGAGCCGGTGTTATCTGATGAAAATGTTTGTTGTTTATTATAAAAGATATTATACCTATATATTTTTCATCTTATTATATTATTAATTCATTCCTCCTTATGTTTTAGGGTGTCAAAATACGTAATAGATGCGAGAATTTTATTTTGGAGGTTCTCCATGAGCAGATTAAAGTGTTCAGAGATGATGACGCTTATAATGAAGTTCTCAGCAGAAATGTAATTAAAAACACCATGTTCTTGAGATGGTTTGAACTGAATAAGTTTACTTCTTTAGCTAGAAAGTTCACTTTTGCTGAAATCCCAACAAGATTTGTTTGGGATAAAAGCTGGAAGTTTATTTCGGATGACATAGAGCTTAAAAGGAGGAAACAGTTCATACGTCTAGGTTTATTGCATTTACGAATACATATTTACTTAATATGGAGCAATTTTATTAACATATTTTTGTTTCTATGTTTTGCAGTTCTTTGCTAAGCGATGAAGAAAGGGAATCCTCAGAAACAGACGAATAATGTTGTTGAATCTAAGTTATGTTAATTTTTCTGCACTATTTGAATTTTAATAATTTGTTAGATTTTCTCGTGTGTTTAGTTTATCTAATAAGAATATTCAAATAAATAGAATTTTTCTTCAGAATCTATATTTGAATATTTTGGTTTTGATATATCAAGGCAGTATTTTGTTTATAAAGGATTTATATGCAGAGACTTTAACGTGGTTAGTTTTTTCAAATATATGATACATATTGTTAAGTATCATGAATAAAAAGGATATTCTAACGATGAGGATAAAAATCCTCAGTAACATATTACCAATATCGTCGTAAATTGTTTAGAACTTTTGAAAAAGTTCTATATCAAGAGGAAATGTATAACTTCAGTCATTATAAACATAACATCTAATCACTATCAGTTTCAACTCAGGCAACATCCGGTTTTATTTCCTACCTAACCAAAATCAGTTCCATACCTAATGTAGTACTAAGAGAATTTGTGTTTAGTTTATTACCGATTCTGGTTTGGTCATATTTCCTCTCATCTCTGTATTTTCTTGGATCTCTTAGTAAAACGAGAGGTCTTTATGTCCGAATACATCTTTCAATCATAGTGGCGAGTTCACCAAAGAGAACCTGTTTTTTACATAAAAAAAATACCTCGCGTCAATCAACATTCATCAAACAATTTCCTGTTTTTATCATAGCTACCAGTTTCTGTTCGCAACCTAATAATCATCACAGATTAATGTCTAAATCTGTAAAACTTATCTGTAAAACTAAAAGGTCAGATATTGATTGCTTCAGTTTTCTTCGCACTCTTAGAAACCTTCCCAATCTGACATACAGAATAAAATCAAATAATATAATAAAATTGTAAAATTTAGATAATTGGTGTTAACTATGTATTAAAAACATGATATTGTACTTACCGTTTATTTTCTTTTAAATCCTATCATCACTTTGTTCATCGATATATGAAAAGTCACAATCGAAGCATATCAAACTGATATTTCTTCACTCTGATGCCTTCGGATCTGACATGCAAAACAGTTTGTAAAGTGATGATTATCTTGATCGATGAAAGAGTTTTGTAAAGAACTGTATAATATACATAAAAACATGATATTGTACTTACCGTTTATTGTCTTTTAAATCCTATCATCGCTTTGTTCATCGACATATGAAAAGTCACAACCGAAGCCATATCAAACTGATATTTCTTCACTCTGATGTCTTCGGATCTGACATGCAAAACAATTTGTAAAGTGATGATTATCTTGATCGATGAAAGAGTTTTGTAAAGAACTGTATAATATACATAAAAAAAAAGTTAAAGAACAGAACCTTAAGCGATCGATGAAGGAGAAACCCTTGATCGGATGATGTTTGCCTTTATTTCCAAATCAGATTTGCGACCTTCTGTATTCAGCTCTTCACGGAATCGTTTTTTGTATTTGAATCAACATAGAAATCGCCATGGAAATATGACTAGCATCAGTTTTTTATTTTTCTATCTTTAGATCAGATTGGGGAAATTGTGTTTGAACATCTTAGAAAGAAACATCGACAGGAAAACAAAATTTCTTTCCTTTTCTATTTTTTTAATATCGATGGTGAGATAACCAGATTTTGTGGGTAGAAATCCCAAAAAACATTGGGTCATTTGGGCCGAATAATAAATTGTCCATTTTCTCTTATATTAAATGGGCCATCCAGTCCAATATGATAAATAATATTTTTTAAAAATACATTACAAATATTTTCTTTATATGAAAAAAAAATAAATATGATTATTATATTTTAGAAAACATTTTCTTCAAATTTAAACTTTCACAATTTATTATAATTTTTGGAATCAAATATGTACATATTTACTTAAATAGTAATACAATATTTTGTTAACATATTAAAAATTGTAAAAAATGACTTTAACAAATAAAATTAACAAAATAAAAATGTATACAAATTCATATCATAATATAACACTGATCAAAACCATAAAACTATTTATATTGATTTTATATTAAAAATATATAATTTAAATTTCAAAACTTAAAAATACATATGCAATATGGTTTTAACCGAACATAAACCCGAACATAAAACACATATACGAGATGGGTTATATAAATACATATACAAGACGGATTATATAAATGTGATTATATAAATTTGTCACTGAACATAAACCCGCGCTTTCAAATGTGATTATATAAATTTGTCACTGAACATAAACCCGCGCTTTCAAATGTGATTATATAAATTTGTCACGGAACATAAAGCCGCGTTTTGAAAGCGCAGATCAAAATCTAGTCAATACTATTAAAACAGGAGTAATATTTATCTACTTACAAGTAGTCTAGGTTGGATCATTTCATTTATTTAACCTCCTATTTTTTCTCTTGCAACTAAATTAATTATTATTAAATATATACCATATTCAATCTATTATTTTAATATTTTCAAAATAAGATATCTAAAAGTATATTATCAAATATCTTTTCTAAGATTTCATTTTAATAATATCTTTTAATATCTTTTTATTTAAGATGTAAATATAAATTTCTTTTTAATATTTACTTTTAAATAATAAAATTCGTAATTAATATTTAATAAAATTATTAACGAATATTAATTCATTTTCATTATAAAATAAGAAATAATATTCCCATAATATTTATATTCATAATTAAATTAATACATCAACTAACAAATATAAAGTGACTTAATCCATGTTATATAAATCATAAAATTAAAGAATAACATATATTCATGAATTTTACCACATACTTCAACGTATTAAAACAAAATAGTAAAGTTCGACGTATAAACTAATTAATAATTATATATTTAAATTAGAATATTAAAAATAATTCAATATAGTATGATACGGGTTGAATGAAATATAGTTAGTTTATATAATAATAAAATAAATTTTGACCAATACAAAAATTAAAAATAAATTTGTACTATAATTTACAGTTTTAAAATATAAGTAAAATTAATATGTTCGGGTTATTTAAATGAGTTATCTTATTTTCTTAAAAATAATATTTATTAATTTTAATTTAATATCTATAATTTAAAATAATTTTTAATAAAAATACATGTATGAAATTTCTAATTTTCAATAAACAATTTTTTGAATAAAAACTGGTCCCATAGATCCGGGTTGGGTAAAAAAAAGTATAAATATATTAAGTTACAAATTCTAAACACACAATTTTGTAAGTACCAAAATTTGGTCTATTTAAATAAATGAAAAATAAATCTTTCGTTTTCCAGGATCTATACTACTAAAACATAATCAATTTTTATCTACTTACAAATAATATTACATTTAAGTAAATTCCCTATTATTTTTACTTATACATAACTTAATTATTATTAAATATATATAATACCTAAAATAAAGAAACTAAATAACTAATATATATTTCTCATGTATACATTTTTCTCATTAACATTCCTCTTCATCTATACAATAATTCTGTTCAGAACATATCTCGATTTTAAACATTTGTCTTTATATGGACTTCACTGATATACACATATTGTTCTAAAATTCTTATATTTGAGGTAACATAATTTTTGTGTTCACAAAAAAGAAAAGTAACATGATTTTAAAATGTTATTTGAATCTTTTGCTATATGAAATGCCAAGTACAAACAATAATGATGTATTCTTACAAATATATACTAGATTTTGACCCACGCTTCGAAAGCGCAGATATTTTTGAATATAAACAAAGTTTAATATGAATAAATATTTTGAAATTATTATATATTTATGTTACAACATCGTATTATATTAAAAAGTGACTATATTTAAAACTATATCATTTATAAATTATTTATTTAAGATTTTTATATGTATACACTTAAGTAACTATTTTTAGATATGTTATATTATCTGAATCCTAAAAACCGAACCTTGAAAATACAGGTTTGGTTTGGATCCGGGTCCATGATAAAATACTTATTGATTAATTTTTTAGAACCGCGGATCTTGGTTCGAGTCTCGGTCGTATCTCAGTTCTAGTATGGGTCGAAATTCGGTTCGAGTCTAGAACTTACTCGAGACCTGATCGGGTACCTAAAATACGTTGTGTATAATAGGTAGTGGGTATTTCAAATATGTTTATGCATTACAAATAGTTTTTTTTATAGTTTCAGATTGGTTTTAGGTATAGTTTTGGATTTTGGATAACATTTTAAATTTTAAAAATATATTTTGGTATTCGGGTTTTGAGTTGTTTTTCTTCTTCCGTCAGATTTTGGATAAATTTTTTTTTGGGAAGGAGAGGTTTTTGTATACGAATATTTTTGGATTTTATTTGGATTTAAATGTCTATGACTTAAGATTTGGAATAAAAAAAAAACAATCTTTACTCGACCCCAAGGCATGAATGCACATGTCTATTCTTTCATTATATTTTGTTTTCATTTCATAAGAGTTATCTTTGTTCAGTTGGTGAAACTTAAGATCTAACAGATTTTTGGTTGATTTAATAGTATAAATCTAAAAGAAATTAATTCAATTGTAAAATTATGAGAATATAATATAAGGTCATCATTTATTATATTTGTCTATCTGTTTTGGTATATGTTCGTAGTCGAAGACAATATTCTGTGCAAAATATCTATTAGATAATAACAGGTGGGCCTTATAAAAATTTGAATCCAACAAAAACGTAATATCTCCCTATACATTAAAAGAGAAGTCACTTTAGTGATTTCTGCTTACATGGCGATCATACAAGACACTCTCGAATTAATTCTTATAATCTTATTGGTCGATTTTTTTTAATTTCTTTTTGAATTATTTTTTTCCATCGGCCAAACCTTTCCAAAAACACATACCATGTAATTAATATAGTTATATACGTTTTTAACTAATCGATATATATTTCAAAGGTACTATTATGGTAACTTAATAATGACATATTTAAGTGACAATGCAAATATATTAGAGTATTGGTAATTTTAAAAAAACCATAATATGTTTAGAGTAATGGTAATTTTAAAAAATCATATTAGAGTATTAGTAATTTAAAATAATTTAAAATGTCTCAGAAACTATAATTTATGAGAAAAGAAATTAGAAGAAACTATAATATGTTATTATTTACCGATCACGAGATCATAATTATTATAGTAAAAAAATTGTTATTGAAATCTAATGAAATCATAATATGTGTAAAAAATGAAACATAATAATTATTATAATTCCGGACATGAAAATCATTGTAAGTCATAATGAAATGAAATCATGTTAAAAAATGAAATCATGTTAATCCTCCTATATATTAAAAGAGAAGTACATTGGACACGTGGCGCTCACACATCTCTTCTCACGAAAATTCTTGCGATTCTATTGGTCGAATTTTTCTATTTTTTCTTTTTGATTTATTTTTCTACTCGAGTTTTAAATTGGAAAGTCACATTAATTGTTAATCGCACTAATAATTTCTTGCGCAAGAATCGTAATAAATGTCGACCATTAATCATAGCTTGCAGAACAATTTTAATAAATGTCGACTAATCATTAAATGTCTTAATGGAAAATACGTTTTATATCTAATTAGGAAACTAATTATTATCAACATACCTTATTTATATTATTACTTGCGCAAGTCTCGCATCATATAATATGCATATTCTTTTTTAATTTTACAAATTTATTATGTTTCCTTTAATCAAACGTCATTTAATTTACATACCTTATTATAACCAATTACTTGCGCAAGTCTCGCAAGTAATATTATTTGCGTCGTTAATACTCTTCACCATCAAAGGACTATATATAGAGTACAAAGTGGCGATGAAGCAACACAACCATTCTTCTATTTTTATATATACATATTTCATCATAGCTGACTTTTCTTTTGGTTTATATGCAGATGCCCTATTCTAACGATTTCACCACGATGCAGCGAAGAATATGACACAAAAGCTGATGTTTTCTCCTTTGCTTTGATCGTTCAAGAGATAAGTTAAAACCTTTTTTTTTCCTTATGGTTTTTGCTGTTTCTTTGTTCATGTTGTTGATTCCTTTTGAATGTTGAAACTTTTTTAGATGATAGAAGGACGAATGCCATTTGCTGAAAAGGAAGACAGTGAAGCTTCAGAAGCTTATGCCAGCAAAGAGCGGCCACTGTTCAAAGCTCCATCAAATTGCTTTACCCTCATGGACTTAAAACGTTAGTCTTACTCTTTCTCTTCACCATTAAACAAAAAATAAGGGACAGTTTTGCATCGTATGATTGCTTTTATTCAGAGTAAATGTCCGATCAAAACTTTTTTTTAACTCCATTTAGGTTGTCAATGCATTGATTTATCACCAGAATTTACGGGAAGTTATATGAAATTGCATCGTACAAAGCAATCCTTGATGTGCAAATATCTTATATTGTAATTACGGTATATTTTTATTGGCAGTAATAAAGGCAATCGTTGATATGTAATTCGAACATTGTCCTAATGTAGTCAATAAGCCATTTATTAGCGTCCAAAACTTTCCTAATATAATCAACTTATTCAATGTGGATTGTCAATTAGTTTGTATACAATTAAATATATTGACTTATTGCATTAATATCGCATTCATTCGTTTTACTATAAATACGGAGACGGGAATGCTTCAAATCCATAACATCTCTTCTGTATTCGCTTTAACTCTTATTTTATTATCCCCTTTCTAAGGATTGAAATGGCCGGTTTTAGATTTTTTTAACGAGTTGAAGCCATATAAGTCAATATTAAAAATTTAGAGTGAAAGCGATTCTGAAATATGTGACGATTAGCTTAGTTGCGTGTATATGCACGTAAAATAACAACCTGAGATAACATTTTGTTTATATACAGACGTCTGTGGAAGCAGTACTCTGGTGTTATAGGAGGACAATTTAAATGGTGATATATAGTTGATCAAAAGTAAGACTGTATTTTCAGTCTATGCATGTTTAGTCTTCCTATTAATATATCAAAGTCACTTATATATGTTTTCTTACAATGTTTTTACTTTATATTTTAGGGAGATAATGATCCATGGTACCGTGAAGAAGGAACACCAAGATGACTTTATAAGTAACTATTTTGTTTCTTTAATATTTTATAATTTTCCGTATTTTTATTTTATTTTCAACTCATATGTTATATATTATCTTACTCTATGCTTAAGTTTCAACAAAACGATCTAAACTGCTACAAGTACAAACATTTACACATGTTCTTCAAAGTTTCGATACTAACCTGCTTATAAAGTGCAAGAAGTTTGATTTCCAATTTCAGGTTTGGAAGCAACTGCGTTGGCTGGAAATAATCTTCATTAGTTGATGGATGCATTGAGGAAATTTTCTTTTGGGTAAACTACACACAGCGGCAAGAAGGAGTAGAATCTTTTTTTTTTTGGTCAAGAGGGAGTAGAATCTATTATTATTATATACATGGGTGGAAGGATTAAACTGATCTTTAACTTACTGGAACTTTTGTTGGATGTAATTTGTAAATAAAAATACATACATGCAGTAGCTGTTGGAATAATTTGAGTTCTCTTTTTTTTCCCTCCATATCTGTAAGGCAGTAGTTGTTGCCAAAATTATAAATGTAACTCTGATAGGATCTGATCCTACCGATACCAAGGCAGGATCAAATTTGAAAAGACTAAACATATACTGATTCCATCTTTTAAAAACTTAATTTTCTAAGGTTATAGTTACTGCTGTTACCAAATTTTGGGGTCCATATCTTTTTATAGTTCTAAATAGTTTAATTCAAAAGAATTGCTTTATACTACGAGTATTTCTAAGCTTAATGTAGGCTTGATTAAACATGACATATGGTATAACTTATATTATGTCTACACGTTCGGGTCTTAAGATTCGTTTTTTGATTGGTTTTCTTGGGTCTTAGTCTTTTGTGTCTTAGGTATTTGGATCCAATCAAGTACTTAGGAATTTTTTTTTGTTCGATTTTGAATTGTTTTTTCTCGAATTTGGGTAGGTTCGGATCTATAATTAAGATATATGTAAAATATATGTGATTTCGGATCTATAGTAGGTTCATGTCGGGTTTGGGTATTAAGGATCCAAAAAAAATCTGCAAAGTAACAAAAATAAACTTTTAATAGTTAAAACTAAACCTTTTAAACTCTAACTTTTACATTTAAAATTTCAATTTACTATAAATATCATTAAAATATAAACTAAATATATAAAATAATAATTCTAGATATTTCATGTTTTAAGATCGAGTATGAATCGATTCTTATGGGTGGGAATCTATTCGAGTCGGTTATGTTTGGGTCCTGGTCTATTCATACCGTTTTTTTTGATAGATCGTTTTTTTGTCATCTGGCTAGAACAATTTTATATCTAATTAAGTATTTATAAATTTTTGGTTCGATTTTAGGTTGGTCCCACTTCAGATGTTTGGGTCATATAAAATGTCTATGCCGAATTTCTATATAATGTTAGATAAAAATTTATGAAAAATCTATAATAATTTAGAAATCTTTTTAACAATTTCACCCCGCGCCTTGCGCAGATCCCAATTAATGATGATTACAACATCACGTAACATATATTCGTCATATTTAATTCACAAGATTGATTGGTAATAAATAAGAATGATCTATGTTAACGCATTAAATTCAAAACATCTATATAGCAATAAAAAAATGTAATAAATTGTATGAATATATTATTTGATACTAACTTGTCGTGCAATCATATTTAAACACAGTAATAAATATGATACCAAGTTGCGCAAATAATCCACATTGAAAATAAGGTAAGTTATTAATAAAAAATTAACAATTTACAAACATGGTAAATTACATTTAAAATCGTGAAGTAAATACTCTTGGGATTCAAATTACTGTTAAAAGAATGTTTACATTTTTGTATTTTTCAAAAAAAGGTTTACGATGAGGGGGAGAGAGAGAGGGAGATTTAGTGTTTTGGGTATACCCAAGGATTTACAGTTTAGTGTTTAGGATTTATCCAAGGGTTTAGGGTATATCCAAGAATTTAAGGTTTAGTGTTTTTGGTTTTTTTCCCAAGGGTTTAAGTTTTGTCCAAGGGTTTAGGGTATAGTGTTTATTGTTTATGATTTACTTTTTTGTGACGATTTTAAAATTGTTAAAAAAAATTCTTCTTTTCGCAGCTACTAATATTTTTCATTTATTTTAAAAACTTAACACAAATTATTATTATTTTATTTATTATCTTTAAAAGAAGATGTACATTAATTGGCAAACTATGATTAGTTGGTAATTCACCCAAGAATTACAACATTCATCTGTTTGACATGTTATTACAACATTTATCTGTTTGATTTCTAGAAAAGGTGATCTTAGAACATTAAGATACCTATTATATTATCATAAATTGATCTGCAGTAAATATGATATCAACTTGTCAAAGCAATCCGTGCTTAATATAAGGTAAGTTATTAAATCCAGTGTTTCGAAAACCGGATCGGACCGGCCGGTCGAACCGGTCTGACCGTGACTTGCTGAAGAAGCCGAGTCTGGTTCGGTTTAAAACCCGGATTTGATAAAACCAGTAAAACCGGCTGAAACCCGGTAAAACCGGTGACCCGGTTTAATTTTAAAACCCGGTTCTTAAAAATTTACATATAATTAAGTTTTTTTAATTATTACTAGCTAAAATTTAATATTTTATAGTTAGTGTTCAACTATTACTATTTAATTGGTTTTTTATTTTTCTAAGAAAAAATGTGAAAATATATAATTTTGACTCTCATATACTATTTTTATTTTACCATATTCTTAAAATTTGAAATGTTAGTTGTAAAAATAAATAAATATGATTGTTTTAGCTATAAATCATTTGTTCTTTTTTTAATTTTTAGTTTACATAGTAATCAGATTTATGTTTGTTGTTTATTTTGAGTTAATAAAAAAAATAGAGAAAGTATTATATGTAGAAGTAAAGTTTATATAGCATAAATATATAATTATATACATTTTTGTATAAATAAAAAACCCGGTTCGACCGGTTGAACCGGTCTAACCAGTTAACCAGTAGCTTCACCGAGTCAGTGTCCGGTCCGGTTTTCAAAACATTGATTAAAACCAAATTAACTAAAGGTAAATTATTTAAACAAAGCAATAAATATGATACCAAGTTGCGTAAATAATACACAATGAAAATAAGGTAAGTTATTAATAAAAAAGTAACAAATTACAAATAGGAAAGTAACACAAATTTGAGAGAGAGAGAGAGAGAGAGAGAGAGAGAGAGAGAGAGAGAGAGAGAGAGAGAGAGAGAGAGAGAGAGAGAGAGAGAGAGAGAGAGAGAGAGAGAGAGGAGAGAGAGAGAGAGAGAGAGAGAGAGAGAGAGGGAGAGAGAGAGATATATATTTAGTGTTTTGGGTATACCCAAGGGTTTACAGTTTAGTGTTTATGATTTATCCAAGGGTTTAGGGTATATCCAAGATTTTAGAGTTTAGTGTTTGGATTTTTACCCAAGGGTTTAAGATTTGTCCAAGGGTTTATGGTATAATGTTTACTGTTTATGATTTACTCTTTTGTGACGGTTTTAAAATTGTTAAAAAAAATTAATCTTTTGGCAGCTAATAATATTTTCATTTATTTTAAAAACTTAACACAAATTATTATTATTTTATTTATTATCTTTAAAAAATGTTGTACATTATTTGGCAAACTATGATTAGTTGGTAATTCAACCAAGAAAAATTCATGATAAAATATTAAACTAGGAAACATTCCTATATAAATCAAAATTGTGGTAGTTAAAAAAATAATCGGTGAATTAAAAGAATGTTTACATTTTTATATTTTTCAAAAAAAGGTTTACGATGAGAGAGAGAGAGAGAGAGACCCGCGGGTTAAACACTAAATCTCTATCTCTCTCTCTCTTTCTCTCTCTTAAATAGATACAAGATATTCCATAATATTTAACCCGCGGGTCCCGCGAATTACCTGTAAATTTGGGCGGAGCGGGTGCATGTATTTTGAATCTTTCATTGCGGATCATGCGGATCATTATGAGTCAAAAAACTAGGTGATCCGCGGGTTGGCGGGACGGACGGAGTGGGTCGATCTGTAGACCCAGCTCTACCCGTATAATTTGAATCTGTACAATGCCCGCACAGGGTGCGGGCCGGCCACCTAGTTTTTAAATAAATGAACATGTTGTAGTTTGTTAGGCCATGTTCTACGGGTTGTTATTAAATATACGATAAGAGTAAATTATCATTTATGTAGGTTAATTTAAAAATGAAAAGGTCCAAAACAACTTGTATAAATCGACTTTTCAAGACTGCTTCCCTTTTAATAGTATAGATATAAAACTTTTTACTTTTCAACACTTCTTATAAAGAATATAGTCAAAATTTTGAATTAAGTACTTTAAATTCTTTGTATTTATGAAGTACTTTTAAATTAAAATAACATTAGAATATAACAAAAATATCTCAAACAAATCTTTTGTCACTAACGATTTTGAACATATACCTCTATATTTTCCATTAGTTGCTTAATATTTATCTTTTTGCATCACTTAATTAATATTTAACTAAAACACTTACAATATAATTTATCTAAAACACTTACAATGTCGGGTTCTTAATATTATTATTCAGATTAAACGGAAAATCGAAATAACTAAACCTAAACCAAACTCATAATCATAAATTACTGAACGGTTTATATACCTCTTGAACCAGAAAATGAAAACTATAATCAAACAGAAACCGAAATCCAAAAAAAAAACAACCTAAAACCAAAACCAAAAACCGAAACATCATATTTAAGCATATTAGTGAACAAAAAGATGGGTTGATAAATTTGTCAACAAAATAATCTCGCTTTGAAAGCGCGGACCAAACTCTAGTCTACTATATTGAAATAGAGTCCTAATTTTATCTACCATAAAAAAGTCTATGTTAGACCACTAACTAAAATTTAACAATATATCCTAATTTTATGCATGTATGATATAATATTTTCCTAACAAAAAGCAATATAGATCCAAACAATAATATTTCTGGTAAAAATCTAATCAATTTTTATTATGCAATTATTTTTTATATTTTACCATATTTAATTTAGGCCTGATTTTATGTATTTTTGGGTAATAATTTTGAAATTAATTATTATAGCCCAGTTCTTTTAAAATTTATGATATTAAAATTTTATATAACAAAATAATAATAATTAATTTTCTGAATCATTATACATTTCATTTTATAGTAAAAAGAAAAACACAAAACTAAAATATAATACATTAAATAAAAAATATTTTAAAATATGATATTAATTAATTTGATTTAGTACATAAAAAAAATTGGCGGCTTTAGAAATTTTTCAGATCCCTAGGTATTAGCTCTGATACCATATAATATTGTGGGTTGAATACTTCATTAGCTAACATGATTACAATATTTATAGTGATTACATTGTTAACCTAACTCATTCATATTTACTAATATAGTCTTACTAGGCATATGCTCTACAGCCGGATCCCACGGTTAAGTGTCTGCTGCTTAGTACCTGCAAAATCTATAGTATAAATTCCCTTAAAATCTTGCAGGACACTACGAGTTGATGATTCGTTAAAAAGCCTGGTGAAATACGAATAACGTATACATAAAACGAACAATTTAAAGTTGGTTGTCCAAAGTGAAAGCTTTACTATTGTTTAGTTGTATAGTATAGGGGAAAACAAAAAAAAAACTTTGCTTATAAATATGAGAAGCCTTGTGGTGAATTCAAAGTACATCGAGTCTTATCACTCTCTAACATACATACTTACATACATATACAAACAGAGAGAGAGAAAGCAATCAGAAAATGAATGTCGTTGAAGGAGAGAGATCATCAATAAAAGACAAATGGGCTCCGGCAATGGCAGTTGTGGTAGCAAACGTAGTGACGGGTTCAGTGAATGCCGTTGTGAAGAAGGCTCTTGATGGTGGTGTTAACCATATGGTCATTGATTGGTGCTTGTCGTCTGGCTATTTCTGCTTTCATTTTGGCTCCTCTCGCTTATTTCTTGGAAAGGTTCGATATTTGAGGAACCAATAACTTACTTATATGTGATTTAATTAAACTTTTTATTCTAAATCTTATGTTTTATTATTAAAAGGAAAACAAGACCGAAGATGACGTATAGGCTATTGATCGATCATTTCATCAGCGGTTTGACTGGGTTTGCCCCTCTTTTTTATTATTTGTTTGTATAGTATATGATTCTCATCATCAAAGCATTCATAACTGTAGTCTTTCAAGGGTAAAACAATAATAAAAAGATTTGACCAAAAAACAATAATAAAAAGACAAAAATAGATTAAAATTGTTCTTTATATAAATGATTATCACTTGACTAATATAAACATATCATTTTGTAAATAATTCACATGTTCTATTCATATCTGAGAGACTCGTTTGAGTTTTTTGCCGTTGTTGATTGCTCTTAGATTCTTAGTATTTGTTTTTGCAATTGCAACAAATTATATAGTTGAGCTCTAATTTTTTTTCTTTTTTTATATATTTTTGATAATCCACAGAGCGAGTTTGGTACAATTTTTTTTTATGCTTGGTCTGTCATACACGTCAGCAACTGCTTCGGGTGCTTTTCTGAGCATGATCCCTGCGATTACCTTCGTTTTATCCCTTATTTTAAGCTACTGATGAATCATGAACCATCATTCATTCTAAGTGAGGTTAAATAATAATAAAGTATCATTAACTAAGTCCATAATAATATAATATAATCGCGTAAATCAGATAAATGTTCATTTCATCATACAAAAATATTAAAATATCTTTATAAATCATTTTAAAGATTGACATGATTTGACATAAATCATTTATATCCGATTTCTATATCAAAAAAGTTTTCTTACTATTATTTTATTTCATGAAATCTGTTATTGAGAATAGTTTATCTAATTAGACAAGAAATGGAGTTTAAATATATATATATATATATAAATTTGATTTACCATACATTTTACAAAATTAAGAATTGATTATTTAAATAGTTTTCCTTTTTTGTTGGCAAATTATTTTTTTTCATGATCGCGTAACACTAAACGAAATACATGATCTTTCTGAAACAGATAATATATGCAGTTAAAATTAATTAATAAAATTCATTATACAGAAAATTATTTAATTTCATGAAAATTATGTGTAAGTGTTATATACAGTGGCCGATGTACGTTACCACCAAATGGCTGACACTTGCCCCATGATATCTAAATTTTAGCTATTTCTCCTACTAAAAAATATTTTTAAAATTTTTGTTTTAATGTATTATATACGTTAGGCTCCTTTCAAAATTTTATAATACATCCACCACTGGTTATATACTTAATTTTCTGAAAACAAACAACAAGAGAATGTTGTAATATCTAATGTTATATAAGAATATAAGAAAACAGCGCATGAATTTGAAGGATATTAAGAACCTAACGTATCAAAAAAAAAAAATGCATGGGGATATATCAAATAGACAATTACAGTAAAATAGTTTGTTTTAAATTTTGTGTAAATTTCAGAATGGAAAGTGTAAGAGATCTAAAGAGCCAAACAGGAATGCTAAAAGTGATGGGAACATTGATATGCGTCAGTGGAGCGTTGTTGTTAACATTTTACAAAGGTCCTCAGATATCACACTTTCACCCTCACCCAGATGCTCTTCAGAACAACAACCATCAAACCAAGACAAATAATTGGCTTCTTGGATGTCTCTATGCTGTTATAGCAACCTCGTTTTTTTCTATGTGGATGCTTTTCCAAGGGACTTTAAACATTAAGTACCTTTGCAAATACACGGGCATTTGTCTCATGTCCGTTTTCGGCCCATTCCAATGTGCTCTCTTGAGTCTCTACAAAAGGAGAGATGTCAACGATTGGGTCATTGATGATGGATTCGTCATTTTCGTCATTATATACGTTGTAAGTCAGTTAATAGATACTACTACACTACTACATCAGGTGATTATTCCGTGTTCATGCACAAACATAAATACTTATGAAAAATCAAATTTTAGTTAGTTAATATATCATGTGTTAACTTTTATGATAAATTTAAATAACATTACCATTTATATGTATGAAAAATAGAAGTATGTGTTAGATTAAATTATATTGTTAGTTTAATTAAATATGTGATTTCAAGTAAAACGGTTTTGATATACTTTTTCTGTGTATTGAGTTATATTTATTTTCAATTAAACTGCAATTTATTTTAATTATAAGTATAGTGAAACCAGATTATATTTAGTTGTAGTTTGATTCATCCGCTTAATTTGTAAATATATTTTATAACACTTGTATAATTTGATATATTTTACTTATGAAAGAAGTAGGAAAAAAAACAACGTGTTAATCAAATTAGAATTGTATTAAAATATATAAAAATAATACTGTATAATCCAAGGAAATAAATAATTATAAATATCATAACCAATATAATAAAAAATTAAAAGAATCATATAAACGTTTATGTCCAATTGATTATGTAGATATTTAAAACTAAATTTGAGAAAAAATAACTTAAACATGATTCAAAAAAGAAAACTCAAATAGTTTTTAATATATATATATTCCTTTTAGTTATTATTAAGATAAAATAAAAGTTATTAATGAAAAAAATAAAATAGAAATATTGATAATAACAGTTGTATATAAATTTAATTCATTAAATATATTTTGTATTTTACCATTGTGAAAATCAACGTGAGTATGACATGTAAAAAACTGATTTTTCAAATAATATTATAGATATTTTTTATTGGGATTTAAACTTAATTTGAATAAACCATTGAGTTAGTCTGCAAAAGCTATAAAATTGTGGAATTTTTAAATAAATTTCCTTTTGTCTTACAATATTATCTTCTACTATATAATCCTCGAATTTTCTTAAATGAAGTGTATGTTATTTCAATCCCAATTAGCTGGTGCACGTAATCCATTTCAAATTTATGTATGTACGATTTGCTTAGCCGCTCATAACAAGAAAAGTTTTCTTAATTGAACGAGGCAACACTAAGTCAGTGATATCTAGTGTTTTCCCTATAAATTATAATTAACCAAGTGTTTCGATAAGATTCTCTACCTTACTATCCAGTCTATCCAGGTAGTAACTAATAAACTTAAGCAAAAAAGTACTAATAATATATATTGGACTTTGTTTGTCTTTTCTTAAATTTTAGATTCTAAAAGATGAAAAAGTTCTGTTAAAATATTATGAGCTATGTATTTTTTTCCAAGTTTTTGGTATATATGCCAAAAGCTAAGCCAAGTCACTTAACATTATTGGTGAAACCCCTTTACAAATATCTCAGGTTGTTTTAATATTAATATTTTACCTAAACTTTTTGTTACAGAAAAAAAGTAATCCTCTAAGAAATAGACGTATGGACTGAGACGGTTTCCATAACTTCTGCTTTTATCAGTATGACCCCACATACCCGGGTTCAAAACCAATGAATGACATCTTAAATTGTTTTTGATCCTGGGTTCGCCGTTGGATGTTCTTAGCACTCGACATTTACAATTATGTTTTGAACCACTTTATTTTTTTAACAAAAGCTTATGTTTCTTGGTTATCATTTAGTTTTGCTCGATTGATTACTTCTTATGTTTGAATTATGATGAGAATAGTGTTAACATACGTTTTTTCGTCAACGTGTGTTAACATTATAACATACATAAAAGAAGTAATGCCGTTCTATTTGAAACTTGTCTAAAATTTAGAGAGAAAAAAAAGAAATGCATATTTACGAAAACGAAGGAATACTGATCTTTTTTTCTGAAAATTGACTAGGATTTGGATTAAAATATTTAAATACGGTTATGATTATTTAAAATGTATAAATATAGGGAATAGTGGGGCAAGCAATGTCGACAGTAGCAACAACATGGTCGATAAAGAAACTAGGAGCCGTTTTCGCGTCAACATTTAGTCCCATGATGCTCATCTCAGCTACTTTATTCGATTTCCTCATCCTACACACTCCTTTGTACCTCGGCAGGTAATTTCATTTTTACCTCGTTTTATATATGTGAATGTAGGTCCATGCTCATATATATAACTCTAATAGTTACATTTTGCCTTTCTAACTTCGATTGCAGTATAATTGGATCCGTGGTAGTAGTAACGGGTCTCTACGTGTACTTGTGGGGTAAGAACAAAGAAATGAAAGCAGCAGCAACGATGTGTCCTCCGATCCAAAACGAAGATAAAGACAATACTAATGACTACAGCACTAACAATAACGACTCTAGGTTATCCGTTTAATATGGTTTGAATGAAGAGTATTGAGATGCAATATAGTAGCTCCGTTTATTCTCGTTATACTATGTTTGTAATGTTTCAGATTAATGTGACAAAATTGTATTATACGCTATGAGCATCTCAATATTTTTAAATTTTGTTCAGTGCAAATTGTTAATTTTATATATCCACTGACTAAATATTTGGATTGTTGAAAGTTAGAGGGTTTATTGAATCTAAAGTCCGAGGTGATTTGATTTTTAGTGAGATTTTAAGTGATTTTAATTAATTACAGAGTTTAAGGTGGTTTTTATTAAATCACTCTAAAATATCATCTAAAATCATATGATTGAATTTATTTTCAAAAAAAATTAAAAAAACTCTATCCAAACACTCTAGAATCATTCGAGAACTTTAAAACTCCATAAGTTAAAATATGTTCAATAATAGTGAATTTCAAAATATTTATAAAATATCAAATTCAATAACAATAGATTTTAAATGAGTTTTTAAAACTCATGTTTGAATAACAATTGATTTTGTCATTTTAATACAAATCACCTAAAACTGCCAGATGAATACACTCTCATTAATGTATATTTGATATTTGATTCAAATATATAAAAAGTTTCATAAATCTCCAACTTAAAATCAATTAGTAATAAATGTATATTGATCCTTTTCTATATATTACTACATGCCACATATTATTTTAGATTGAGATACTTAACATATTTACCAAACATGCACGGCCAATGGTAAATACTTCGTTTATTTGTATATTGATTTTTCTCAGCATCACTTTGAAATATTTTTTTGAGTGGGGCTATAACATAATTGTTAATTTAAATAATATTTATATGGTATTCTTTTATGTAAGTGAACTCGTGGTGGGGGGGGGGGGGGGGGGGGGGGGTATGGAAGAGCAAACCGTATCTAATGAGTGATTTTCCCCAACTATTCCCCAAATCCAATCATGTATTATATACAGAACAATATACCAATTTTATTGGGATCACACGAGTCCATTATTCTTTAGTAATCACCCTTGTTTATCAATGAGATAGCAATTGCATCAGCCGTTGTAATAAAGCACTGACAGTTTTTTCAGTCTACAACTTTTCCAGCTTTTTGTTGATTAATATAATTTTACATTCCAACAAATATAAAATGAAATAATAAAGCACTGAAAGTAGGTACATTTTGTTTAGAGTCGCTGAAAATTTCAAATAAAACGACGAGTTCATAAAGTAAGGAGATCTAATGGTGTCATCAATTTATTTTTCAAAATGATGTAAATTTAAAATGAATTTGAATTTTACTCCAATGGTTGTTCTCATTTTTCCTCAAAATAAAACATTTCAAGTATATGCCCACTGACCTAAACCATGATTAATAACATTATTAAACCACCTCAATTTAATTGATTTATTTAACCATTCATTACCTCTTCCCTTAACCAATCATAATTCTTTTTAAAATTTGGAAATACACCAGAGATCCAATATATCCTTCTTTTCGTGTATTACTCTATTGTACTCATTTATGGCAAACTTAAACTATAAATTTAGTCAAAAGAAATTTAACATAAATGATCATGTCTCATTATATGCGTAGAAAGAATTTCCTCAAGTTTGCATAAGTCTTTGCATATTTCTTCAGATTAGATGATAATATAAAACTATCAAAGAACTCTTTACCATGTTAAAAATCTCTTTTTATGTATATCACTAAATAAAATGCTATGTCCGTTTGTATAGATTTCAAATCTTGAATATGAATCCACTTTCTGTGAAAAAAATCATGCCAAACTATATACTGAAACCATAGTTTGTATAACCACAATTATTATATTAATAATATTAACAAAATATAACTAATAAAGCTATATTATTAAAGTTAGAAGTACACAATTGGATTGTTTGGAAATAAGGATAGTAAAATAAATGAGATATGTTTGGAAACATGGATAGTAGAGATGTATATTTTTTTTTATTTACATATTTAGCCGTTGTATTTTTATAAATTATAACAAATGAGAATTGTTTAGAAACATGAATAACATATTTAATACTCTTTTTATTTAAACATTTAACCATTTTTTTTACAATAAATTAAAAACCTTCTTTCTATATTTCTTTTTATT
This sequence comes from Raphanus sativus, assembly GCF_000801105.2. Lineage (NCBI taxonomy): Eukaryota > Viridiplantae > Streptophyta > Magnoliopsida > Brassicales > Brassicaceae > Raphanus > Raphanus sativus. The sequence continues at coordinate 20,268,568 of NC_079515.1, forward strand.
TACAATTATGTCACTATATTTACAATTCTTTTTATCTACAATTTTTTATGTTGAAAATAAAATCACAAACTGAAATATAAATAGTAGATCATATAAAACAATTTTTAAAAACAGTATTATTACATTATTTAGTTTAGTCAAATATAAAAAATTTCAAGAGTTCAATTTTCAAAAACAATAACATAAAATTAATAATAATTCGTAGAAAACTAATGTAAAAATTAATTTTGAAACATGGATAAAAGTATGTCAAGAAAAAAAAAGTAATGGCTTATGTTATTAATAAAAATTAGAAATCCATTATAACAGTTTTAAAATATACAAAATGGACTAATCTAATTACCTATAAACATTGTTTTGTCAAAAATAATCATAAAATAAAATTTATATTTTATTATACATATTTCAAATCAAAATAATAATTTAAAATTGATTTATATCAAAAATTTATTTAAAATAATGCATGTATTCAAAAATTTATTTTACTAAAATATTTGTCAATAAACATTATTAAAAATGTTTTCAATATATAAGAAAAATACAACAAAAAATATTAATTTCATATACCAACTTAAATTATGGTTTTTATATTCACATTAAACTTTAAGAATATTATATATATGATTATTTATAAGATGGTACATATAAAATACTATTAATTATATGATTATTATATATGATGGACCAATACAATTAATTATATGATGACATATTTATATGATACATAATAGTGACTAGGGTTGGACATTCAGGTATCCATTCCGGTTCGTTTTAGATTTTTTTGGGTTTCGGGTTTCCGAGATCAAAGATTTGAGTCACATTCATATATTTCTAATTTTTAGTTCGAATTATGACTAGGACTGGGCGTTCAGGTGTCCATTCGGGTTCGTTTCGGATCTGTTTGAGGTTTAAGTTTTCGGGTCAAAGATTTCAACCTCATTAGATAATTAAAAATTTCAGTTCAAATTATATTCGGATCTTTGCGGGTTCAGTTCGGATTCGGATAACCCATTTAAATAATTTTAAAATTCATTATATATTTTGAATTTTTAAAATCTATAAATATAATAATATATTTTATATAAATCTAAATAACATATGTCAGAATACCTAAACTTAACATATAAATTGGTTTGGTTTAAATTTTGGATCAAAATCAATAATTATTTTAAATATTTTTGGTGTTTGAGTGTACTTCTACTATGTTAGATATTTATATTTGACTATTTTATATATTTTCAAGTATTTAAACCAACCTAAAAGTATCATATATATTCTGGATGTTTTTATATACATTAAAACTAAAATAATTAATATATATATAAGTATCTAAATCTTTTTCGGATACATTTTGATATCCACAATACTTCGGTTCGAATTAGTTATGGTTTCGGCTGTCTAAATATCAAAATTTTGAATAATTTGGATATTAAATATCAATTTTGGTTCGTGTTTGGTATTACTCTTTCGGATGGTAATCGGTTCGGTTCTTCATATTTAAAATTTTTATCCATCTTTGATATTGACATGAATAATAAATAGCAATACATTTTTGAAATATACACCCGCACGGGCGTGCGGGTCAAAATCTAGTTCTCTTATTAATACTTATTACTAATTCTAATAATGCTATGTACTATATAAACTTACAAATTTTACTCAACTATTTAATTTTTATTTTAACTAAATCTTTGTTTTATACATAAGTTTAGTTTCTAAAAGAATTAAAATTATGTATATGATCTTATAATTGTATTAGTGAAAATATTATTATTTTAATAGAGTATGAAATACAGATATTTATTTTTTTGATTTAAACAAAATTATATAAAAAATTAAGGATCAATTTATATATAAAATTTTCAATAGTAAAAATGAGGATGCGACTAGTGTTACCTCAAATTTGAGAAGATATTATTTATATTTTCATGTTTTCCTTCAAAATGATATACTATTATAAAAAGTTTTTCTTCAAAATAATGCATTATTGAAATTGTATAAACCACGGAAAAGACCAGGGGACCACTGAGATGGGAAAACGACTACTTTATATTCAATATATTGCGATATATTCAATTTATACCCAATTTATATGACTGTACAAAATATAGATATACTTTTTAAAAAATTTAATAACAAACATATTTCTTACTTTCTACCGAAAACATACACCAGTTACCACATCAGCTACCACATCATCTAGATTGTTGATGTAGATGTTACGTCAATTAATTTTGCTCACGAGGATGCTACATGTACAATAATTTTAAAAATAAAATAAATTAAAATATTTGTTTTAGATAATAAATTTATAAAAATGTAAACATTTATAAAATTTTATTATTTAATAAAATTAACAAAACTTAATTAAATAATGAAATTTTAATCTGATATATATATATATATATTTGTTATAATGTTTCGATCCTATGAGTCGTTCTTATGTTAATTTTGGTTATGTGTTTTAATAAAAAAATTAGATTGGTTGTGTAATCATGCAAATAATTTTGTTTTAAGAGATTGAGAATTTATGATATTTTGATCTAAATTCTTTAAATATAAAGAACATAACCAAGATTAATCGACAGTAACACGACTGCAACACCAGCATTAAATTTGAATCATTACAACACAAATGTAATAAATCATAATTTTTTTTTTAACCTTTTCTTGCATTAATTTAAAAAGAGTAGCAAAAGTGGCTGGGCTAACTTTAATACATTAGAGCCTACTATTAACTAAAAAGAAACTCATTAGAACTCATATCCTTTTTAGAGAGCCCCCAGGCCCAACCCATTGAGAAAGAAACCAAATCAGTCAAACAGACAAAATGTCGAAACCAGACGAGATAGAAGAGAGAGAACTAGAAGGAGCCCTAGTTAGGATCCGACCATAAGATCATCAGGAAGGGAATAGAGAGAACCAAGCTTGGAGAAGATCACTCGCGAGGGCGTTTTGCTGGGGCCGAAAGGAAGCAATTTTGTTTTTGATTGTGGAGTTGATTTTCCTGATCAGAAGCCTCGGTGGTCTATTGGAGCCCCGATGGAGATGCTCATTGCGCTCCCACCATATTGTGTAGATCGTTGCCTGCCAGGTGATGATGGCGAGGTATTTAATGTTCCTGCTCGTAGCGAAAGACATGAGAGAGTGAGCGACATCGTTCCAGGAGGAGGAGGCAGCGACAGCGCCGAGTTTCGAGGAGAAGTGATTCCAGATCGCAGAGGAGACAGGGCAGTTGAATAGTAGGTGATCGCGCGATTCCTTTTCTTGCATGCATAGAAGACACTGTGGGTCGGTTTGAAGACCCCACGATAGTAGTCGATCTCTTGTTGGGCTCCGATTCAGTAACATCAACCAGGAGAGAGATTGATGCTTCGGTATTCCTCGCTTTATCCAAATGATTGGATGCCACGGCACATCTTGGCCTGGGGGGAGGAGGAGTGGTAAACTTCAGATGTTGACAAAGAGCTTTGCAACCGATCATTCATTTTCAAGAGTGGAGAGCTCGGTGTATCAGTGAGGGTGATCGTGGTTAGATAGATGAGGAGCTCTTCCATTTCAGTGATCTTGCTGACTGGATTTGCCATCCTCCATCGCTTCAGACTTCTGCAACAGTGGCGTTGAGATGGATTTCGGTTTGACGCGGAGCATTACATCCAACGAAGTTTATTAGTTTCCCAAACTTTGTCCAAGGGTCCTTCCAAAAGCTGATGTCTGTGTCATCTCCTGGATCATATTGGAACCACTGGATGGCTGTCTCCCTCTCTTGAAGTATCTGCTTAAAAATCCAAGTATGATTCTGCCTCGATCTCATATGCCAGAAACTGTCATCTTTAATAACATTGTCTCGAATCCATGGCCCATATTGAGTATGCTCTGAATAACATGATCCATAGCAGTTTGATCGTGCAAGCTCTGTTCCAGAGCTCCAGGTTCCGTAGGCCTAAGCCCCCTTTCTGTTTCGGCAAAGTGACAGTGTCCCAGGCAACTCGAGCCGTGTATCGTCCTTCTAGCGTGCCTTTCCAAAAGAAGGCATTACACATCTTGTCCACCTCTCGAATGCACTCCTTAGGTAAGACAAAAGCACCACACCAGAAGTTAGTTATTCCCGCTATGACCGTGGATATCAAGACTTGTCTTCCTGCAAAAGATAGATATTTTGAGGTCCATGCACTGATTTTTGATCGTATTTGTTGCAGCATTGGCTCGCAGCTAGACATGGAGAGTTTCCTTGAGTTGAGCGGGAGGCCAAGATAACGAATTGGCAGGGAACCTTGAGGGATACCAGAGGTTGCCGTGATCGTCTCTGCTTCCTCCTCAGTCAGCCCACTTGAGAAAATTGACGATTTGTGCACACTTATGGAGAGGCCAGAGAGGGCTTCGAAATCTTGGAGGACTTGGAGCACCCCCTGAACCGAGAGCAGAGATCCATCTGTGAAGATGAGAAGATCATCTGCAAAACATAAGTGGATAAGATTTGATTCCTGACAGTTAGGATGGTATCCTATTAATCCTGATTCCGCAGCATCATTTAGTTTTTGAGAAAGCATGTTTATGACTATGCCAAACAGATAATGAGAGAGAGGATCCTCCTGCCGGAGTCCCCTTGTGCCGTTAAAATAACCATGGAGTCTCCCATTGATTCCCACAGAGAAGGTCGGAGAGGAGTAGCAAGCGGAGAGCCACTGGATATACTTGGTTGGTAGATCGAGAGCTATGAGGCAAGCCAGGAGATAATACCATCTAACCGAGTCAAACGCTTTTGCTTTATCTATCTTGAGGGTAAGCTTCTTCTGGCCTCTTTGGTGATGGTAACCCGATACAATTTCAACAGATAAGAGACAATTTTCAACGAGTAACCGATCTCGAATGAAAGCAGTTTGGTTAGGAAGGATGATAGCAGGTAGGAGGGGTTTAAGTCTTGAGACTAGGAGTTTGGAAATCACTTTGTATAGGGTGTTGTAGCAAGAAATAGGCCTATAGTCTTTTATGGTAGAAGCTCCAGGGAATTTAGGGATTAGGGTGAGGATGGTTGAGTTTGTAGCTTTGGGGAGGGATGAGGTTTGGAAGAATAGGGTTATGGCGTTAATCACTTCGGGACCGAGAATATTCCGTGTTGCTTTATAGAAACCTGAAGTGAAGCCGTCTGGTCCCGGGCTCTTGTTTTGATTTAGCTTAAACATAACCGCCGTGATGTCTTCTGGCGTAGGAATGTTTGAGAGCAGAGCAGCTTGAGCAGGGGAGCAAGAGAACCTATCAGAGCGGATCATGAGGGACACTTGATGAATCATGACCATCGTCGTTTGCGGAGTTTGCGATCCTAGGATGCTCTGGAAGTGGGCTACTGCAAGATTGCCAATGTCTTCAGGGGAGGTAGCCTCAAAACCGTTTAACCCAATCAGTATGGTAATTGAATTGAAAGCTTTGCGGGCTTTTGCTACTTTATGAAAGTAACTGGTGTTGAGGTCGCCTGCCTTGAGCCAGTTTATGCGGGATAGCTGTTTGAAATATTCCTCATCCACTCTTTTTAACAGGTTTAGCTTAGTAAGGATCTCCTTTTCAACTTCGAAATTGATGGTAGTTGGCTGCCGAAGTGATAGAACCTGCGCATCATGAAATAAAACGTTAGTCTCACTCACTTTCTTTTGAATATTAAAAAAAATCTCTCTGATTAGTGTTTGAAGTTCTCTCTTTAGCTCTTTTTGCTTAACACTCAGCAAATGAAGTGAGTGAATCTCGTTTTCTGTGCAAATCCAGGCTTCTGTTACCAAGGCTAGGAAATCAGGATGGGAGGTTAGGTAATTGAAGAATTTGAATGGCTTAGTTCCAGCTAAGGGGCGGAGGAAATCAAGGTTAATGCAGCAGGGGGTGTGGTCTGAGATATCAGGAGCAAGGAAATGGGTGAGGCTGCGGGAGAAGGCGTCTAACCAGGCTTCGTTTATAAGAGCTCTGTCTAACTTCTTGGCAATGGGATCTTCAGGACATTTATTGGACCAGGTGAAGCGAGCACCATGATAGCGGAGGTCTCTGATTTCAAGCTGACACAGACAGGAGTTGAAGGCTATCATAGGAGGCGTGATGGAGGAGATAGTTGAGGAAGAGTGCTCCGCTGGGTGAGTTATCTCATTAAAATCACCTCCAACAAGCCAAGGCAGATCAGCAATGGCAAGAGAGGATTGAATAGTCATGAGATCAATCCAAAGGTCGTTTCTCTCTTCAGCCGTGTTTGCAGCGTAGACAGCAGCCAAGAAGATAGTTTCTGCAGCAAGATTTTCTACACGACAGGTCATAGATTGTCTCGTCTGATGAAGGACGGTGACATTGAGATGAGGCTTCCAAATAAAAATGATTCGGCCATCTGGATCAGAGAGATGATTGGAGGCATAGGACCAAGATGAGCAAAGGGAGTTCATAAGAGAGGGTAGAGAGGGTTCCTTTATATGGGTTTCTAAAATAGCTCATATACTAATATGGTGGGTAGAGAGCCACCTCCGAAAACTGGTATGTTTTTCTGGCATATTAATACCTTTTACATTCCACAAAAATAGGTTTTTTGACATTAAAGGGATTTAGGTTTGGGGTCACTCCTACAAGAAGGAGAGATCCCTCGGCGGGGAGAATTTGGGAAGGCTGCTGATCAGGATCGAGACAGGCAAAAAGATTAACTGAAAGGGGGAATTTAGAGGAGGAGGAAGAGTGGGGGGGGGGGGGTGGGTGGGGGGGTTTAAAAGAGGAGCTGACTTTGACAGACCTTGGGATGTGGACAGCTGGAAGGGCAAGAAGGTGGGAGATTTTTGAAGGGTGGTGGAAGGGAGTATCATGGTGAAACAGGAGGAACAGGAGTCAGACGAGGAAGTAGAAAGGGGGGGGGGTCATCTAAATCACGGGAGGTCCTTGGCGAAAGGGGAGGGGAGATAATAGAGCCATCAGGTTCAAGAGTAACTGGGCTTGGAGATAGGCTTAGGAAAGAGGAGGGATCTTGAGTTTTTGCTAGGGCGCAGAGCCGGGAGCTACTGGAGAAACAGGCTCAGAAGTACCTTCCTCAGAGGATCGATCAGCGGAGGGACCCGAAGAATTCAAGTTTGGCGAAGACACCGTGATTTCTTTAAGGAGGGTTGCGGAGAGGAAGCACCCTTAGCAGGACTGCAATTTGGATTTTCAGTTTCATATCTTGTTTCTTTTTCAGGTCCTGTTTTTTTGTTGTCAGGAGGTTTACTTTTGGACTTCCATCCTGCGTCCGGGCAGTGAGAAAGGAGATGACCCAGTTGCCCACAGCAAGAGCATAGAGGAGGAACCCAAGGGTACTCGATAGTGACTTTGACAACTTCGCCATTGTCTCTTTCAATCTCTCCACATCTCGGAGTGGCTTAGTGCAGTCAATGCGGCATTTTATATGGGCAACATTGATGTTCACCATTTTTCTTGTGAAGTCATCTACTTCCAAAGGGTGGCCTAGCAAGTCTCCAACTCTGCCTAGACCTTCTTGCGTGTAGAGGTCAAATGGTATCCCTTTGAAGTGGGCCATAACGGCATGGATGTGAACACCGGAGGTTGCGTTGTGACGGCGTCTGACCACTGAGCAACATAGAACAGCACGTTGCCAATGAGCCAAAATTCTTGGTCCACAATCTTCTTTCTGGTTGTAGAGTTGGGAATCCTAACTAGCATGGATCTAGTTTCAGGGCGGAGATGGATTTCTAACTTCATGACTTTACCCCAAATGTGGGTTAATACACTCTGTATGTGGGTGGAAGATGGGGCTTTCCCAGAAAGACACCTGGTATGAAGTCCTGATGGAGATCTACTCTTTTTTTGAAAACAGAGTCAGGTATCTTGATTCTTGGAATGCCTTCAGCAGTAAATGTGGGATTTGCTACTTTCTGAAGGGTTTTATCAGTAGATCTTTGGAGCTCCTTAGCCCAGTTTTCAGGAGGAGCAGCAGATGGGGGTTTTTGGGATGAGGATTTTTGGGTTGAAGGTTGTTGGCTTGATGGGTGATGGTTGACTTGAGAGGAATGGGTTAATGGGGCGAAAGCAGAAGGGTCAAGGGTAATTTGAGGGCTTTGAAGCGGAGCGTCCGACATGACAGAGTCCACTGGGCTAGGTCCCTAGAAGAGTTGACGGAGCAGTAGTGTCACCACAAGGTTGCATTTCGGAAGTTCCGGTGGATTGAGAGGAAACTGACGGAGCAGTAGTGTTGGAAGGCATGTCTGCTAGAGCTGATGAAGCAAATGAGCCAGACGGAAGGGAAGGAAGAGTCCAAGGGGAACTCATAGTAGAGAAGTTTAAGGGAGCAAGGGAAGAACGAGAGGAGAGAGGGAGAAGGGGGGGGGGGGAGATTTGATGGGTTTATGACGGGGGCGGAGGAGGGGAAGCCAAAGTCAGGCGGAATGGGGGGACAGGGCGGCAACCGGAAGGGTTTTTCAGCCATGGTTGGAGGTTGGGGAACAGGGGAGCAAGGGTTTACACGGAAAACGAGATGCTAGAGAGAAAAGAGGTTTTTCTCTCTCCAAGATAATAATTTTTGTTAAAATCATAAATTCTTAATCTCTTATTCATGAAATTTGAATCACTACAGCTTCTAAATGGTATTCAAGCCTTTACCGTGTCTTTCTAGTCTTTCTATTAGAAAACATTGTGTATACCACCTTCTTTTGTTGATTAATATAATTTACATTCCAACAAAATAAAATGAAATAATAAAGCACTGAAAGCAGGCACATTTGTTTTAGAGTCACTGAAAAATTCAAATTAAACGAAAGCCCATAAAGTAAGGTCATCTCTAATGGTTTTCATCAAATTTCTCCTCAAAATGATGTAAATTTAAAATGAATTTGAATTTTACTCCAAGAATTGTTCTCATTTTTTTCCTGAAAATAGAATATTTCAAGCATATTCTCTTATTAATACTTATTATTAATTATAATAATGTTATTTATTTTATAAACTTGCAAATTTTATCAAACTATATAGTTTTATTTTAACTAAATCTTTATTTTATACATAAATTTAGTTTCTAAAAGTATAAAATGATTTATATGAACTTATAAATTGTTAGTAAAAATATTATTAATTTTCATAAAGTATAAATAAAAATATTTATTTACTGGATTTAAAATAAATTTATATAAAAATTTAAGATCAATTTATAAATAAAAATTTCAAAAGTAAAAATAAGGTTGCGACTAATTACCTCAAATTTGAGAAGATGCTGTAGAATTCAAAGACTCGAAATAAGAATATGCTCTCTTATTAACTTGAGAAACTTGCTTAAAACTCAAGCTCTAAAACTCTAAACTCTTAAGTGATATTACATCTCAATATATCTTTATATAGAGTTTATATTTTCCTAATCCTAATAGATAAATACAACTTTAGATAACTCCTAAACTTCTCATATTTATCGCTCCATATCTTGGTAGGATTAGGACTCATTGCTTGCTTCTTAAGCTTCCTTGTTGTTCAAGCTTATCCCAACAATCTCCCCCTTAAGCTTGAACTCCATTTCACGCACATCTTGCATCCCAATGAGCTCTCTCATCTCTCTGAATTTGATTCTTCCGAGAGCCTTAGTTAGTATGTCCGCATTTTGTTTGCTTCCTGGAACATGCTCAACTTCAAGCAAACCTTTCTCCACACATTCCCTGATAAAATGGTAGCAAGTGTGAATGTACTTTGATCGGCCATGAAACATCGGGTTTCTCGTGAGTGCAATGGCTGATCGATTGTCTATTCGTATGACTGTCTTCCTGCACAACGTCTCACTGATCTCTCCGAGTAAATCCTGCAACCAGATAGCCTGTCGAGCATCTTCAGTGCCGGCTAGGCCTGGGCATTTAAACCTGGACCCGAAGAGCCGACCCGGAACCGACCCAAAAATATCTGAATCAGAACCTACCCGGAAGTTTAGAAGTACCTGTTGGGTTCGAAAATTTTCTACCCGACTAGACCCGGACCCGAAAAGAACCTACCCGAATAGATCCGGAATCGAAAAGAACCGACCCGAATAGATCCGACCCGACAAGAACCGATTCATACCCGACTTAAAAACATGAATATCCAAAACTATGTTTTGTTATGTTCTATTTTCTATATTTTATTTTATGATTTAGTTGAAATATATTTTTGTTAACAATCTTTGTTATTATTTTTGTAACATTTTCAAGTAATATGATTTTTAAATGTAAAATTCAATTTTTTCTTTTAACTTTTAATAATTTTTTTAATTTATTTTGTAAGATTTTAGATATACATGATATATTTTGACTAAATTTGATAAAATTTGTGTATTTTGTGTGTTTTAGATCTTAAATACCCGAACCCGACCCGGATCCGATATGGACCCGAAAAATTATGGGTGTTTTATAAATATTAAAATTATAGACCCGAACAGACCCGGACCCGAGAAGAAACGACCCAAATTCGGACCGGAAATTTAGAAGTACCTGTTGGGTCTAAATATTTAAGACCCGAAAGAACCTGGACCCGAAAGGAACCGACCCAAACCCGACCCGAAGACCCGAACGCCCAGGCCTAGTGCCGGCTATGAACTCCGCCTCGCATGAAAACGCTACTGTGTCTTGCTTCTGGGAGCACCAGGTAATTGGACTGTCGCCTAAGTAGAACACATGACCTGTCGTACTCTTGCCATCGTCTTGATCGAATTATAGCTAGAGTCGCTGTAACCAACAAGTTTTGTAGACTTGTTTCTGCCGAATGTCAAACTGTAGCCTGTAGTGCCCTTCAAGTAACGCAAGCATTGCTTCATAGCAGCTCCATGTGATTCTTTCGGATCTTGCATGTACCTGCTGAGCACACCAACACAATATGACAAGTCTGGACGCATATGCAGTAAGTACCGCAAGCACCCTATGTTCCTTCTGTAGCTCGTTGCATCAATTGACTTCTCTTCTTCGGATTTAGAAAGCTTCAGTCCAGAGTCCATAGGCGTGTGAACAGGATTGCAGTCCGCCATGCCAGCTTCTTCGAGTATTCTCTTCGCATAGTTCCTCTGACACAGCGTGATTCCTTCTTGATGTTGAGTAACTTCTATTCCAATATAGTATGTCAATCTCCCAAGATCACTCATCTCAAACTCTCCTGACATCTCTCTCTTGAACTCGTTGATATGTTGTATATTTCTTCCAGTGACGAACATATCATCAACGTAAACAGCTACGATAAGTAGATCTCCTTGCACAAGTTTTCGATATACCGATGGTTCTTTTGAGCACTTGACGAACTGAAGCTCTCTGAGACATGAGTTTAACTTGTGGTTCCAGGCTCGTGGAGCTTGACGAAGTCCATATAATGCTTTATGTAACTTGTATACTTTGTTCTCAGACCCTTTCACTTTGAACCCCTCCGGTTGTGTAACAAATACAGTCTCCTTCAAGTCTTTGTGTAGGAATGCCATTTGACGTCAATATGGTGTATCTCCCAGTCGTGTGCTGCAGCTATGTTTATGAGCAGTCTGATCGTCTCTATCCTTGCCACTGGAGCATAAACCTTATCGAAATCGATGCCGTGTCTCTGCACATATCCCTTTGCTACTAGACGCGCCTTAAACTTGTTTATGCTTCCATCTGAGTTCTTCTTTAGCTTGAAAATCCACTTTAATCCAATGGGTTTAACTCCATCAGGAAGATCTACAAGCATCCAAGTTCCATTCTTTTCAATCGATCTCAACTCGTCAACACACGCTGCCTTCCATTCCTTAGAATCTCTTGCTTCAGCAAAATTTCTTGGCTCACTGTTGATAGTGTCAGCAGAGTTTCTCCTTCTTCATCTGCTTCTAATAATAGCAGCACGTAGTCGTCCAAGTATGACGGCACCTTTGTCTGTCTCTGTGATCTTCTCAATATCAGTTATGTATCTTCTTCTCCCTCATCTTCTGACAACTCTGTCGCTACAACCTCTGTTTCATCATTCTCAGATTTCGGCTCCGAAAGTTCTTGGCTTGATCCTCCAATGGTTTCCTCTGAAATCCCGTGATTTCCATAACTTCCCAAGCCGATACTAAACTCGCATGTCGTGCTCTGTTCTTCGTCCTCTTTGATCCAATTCCATCCTTTACTCTCGTCGAAGACTGCATCACGACTCACGAAAATTGTTTGGGTCTGCGGATCGAACATTCTGTACGCCTTCGATCCCGGTTCAGTCCCAAAATTTATAAGTACCCGAGACCGATCCTCTAGCTTCTTCAGATGCGGCTTCACCACCTTTGTGTATCCAATGCATCTGAAGGTTCTTATGTGACTTAGGTTAGGCTTACTTCCTCGAAGAGCCTCATAAGGGGTCACATGCTTTAGAACTCTAGTAGCCACGCGATTTAGAATGTATGTCGAGTGCCTCACTGCTTCCCCCCACATGTAATTTGGGAGTCTAAAATGCTTGAGAACTGATCGAGTCATCTCCATTAAGGTTCTGTTGCGTCTCTCAACAACTCCGTTTTTCTGCGGTGAGTATGGAGCTGTCAAGGGTCGTTTAACTCCTTCTCTGTTGCAGAAGTCATTGAACTCTCTAGAGGTAAACTCTCCTCCTCTATCAGTTCTAAAGGTCTGAACTTTCAGTTTTGTTTCTGCTTCTACCATCGTTTTGAACTTCTTGAACTTCTCAAACACTTTGCTTTTCTCTTTTAGCAATATGGTCCACATGTACTTCGTATGATCATCGATGAGTACGAACACATACTTGTTTCCAGGATGAGTGCTTGGTGTTATAGGACCGCACAAGTCACCGTGAACAAGCTCTAGTGCTTTGCTAGCACGATACGATGTAGCTTGAGGGAAGTTCCTTCTTGTCTGCTTTCCAAGAAGGCACGAACTGCATACTCTTTTGTCGCTAGTAACTTGTGGTATTCCAATCACAAGTTTTCTCTGCACCATCGACTTTAGACTCTCAAAGTTGATGTGTCCCAATCTCTCATGCCACCTCACTGATTCGCTTACTTATGTCGTTAACAGGCACGTCTTGTCCTTTATTCCCATACGAACTTTGTATAACCGATTCCTTGATCTTGTGGCGTTTACTAAGAGTTTTCCTTCTCGATCATGCATAGTCAAGCACTCTCCTTTTAGTCGTATATCACATCCTGATTCATCTTTTCCCTTCAAAATGATGTATTATCACTGTTGGAAATAGTATAAAGCACGAAAAACCATGGGACCACTGAGATGGGAAAACGACTATTTTATACCTAACATATCATGATTGCTCAATTCATATTCGACTTATATGACTTGCAAAAATTTACATGTACTTTAAAAAAAAATCTTAAAATAACATATTTTCTAATTTTTTGGCGAAAATATATACCAGTTACCAAATCAAGTACCACATCATCTAGTTTTGCTGATGTGGATCCTACGTCATCTAGTTAAACTGACAAAGATGCACATGTACAATAATTTTTAAAATAAAATAAATCAAAATATTTTTTTTACAAAATAAATTTATGGAAAATGTAAACATTTATAAACTTTATTATTTAATAAATTAATATAAATTAATTAAATAGTGAAATTTTAATCTTATATAAGAGATATATTTGTAATAATGTTTCGATCATATCAGTTACTCTTATGTTAATCTTGGTTATGTGTATATAGAAATTTTTTAGATTGGTTGTGTAATCATGCAAATTATTTGTTTTAAGAGATTGAAAATTTATGATATGTTGATCTAAATTTTTTAAATGTAATCGACATAACTAAGATTAATCGAGAGTAACACGACTGCAACACTAGCATTGAATTTAAATCATTGCAACACAAATGTAATATATCATAATTTCTTAATTTCTTATTCATGAATTTGAATAATTACAACTTGTATTATGTAGTACTGTAATGTTCATTAATCCGACATTAGACTATCTTCCATGACTATGTACATGTGTTAGCTAAAGACATCTTTTAAAATCCAAGTTAAGATTTGGTTTCTTTATTCATTTGATTTAGTGCGTAAACCTATGTTACATGGAAACGGAAGCGGGTACGTGGAAGATGAAGCGTATGGAAACATAGAAGCGAGAATTGAAAAAACAATCAGGAAGCGGATACGTGGTGGAAGCGTATATCCATATATATATATATATATATATAAAAGATAATTTTATAAAATTTAGGACTAAAAACTATATGATTTAAATTTTTAAACAAAAATTTATTCATTTATAATAATTTTGAAATGATTTCATGTCAAAGCTGTGAAAATACACATAAATTAAGTTTAAACAAATTATTATATTAATTGTTTTTATCTTCATAAATAATTTACACAATATATTTGAATATATGATATATATTTTGATAAAAAAATTAATGTATAGAGATATTTTATAGTATTAGTTTTAATATTTGTATATTTCTATTCTCTCTATTTTATTACTATTAAAATTTGGACTTTATATAAACTAAAACTATGAATTTTTATTTTTATTGATTTATGACATTGTGTTTTTTTAAAGAAACAGAAGCGTGATTTCACCATATTCATCATAAGCTTCCAACGTGTTTTTTAAGAGAATATTTTAGAAGTGTTTTGGAAGCGATATTCCATAAGTTTCCATGAGATTCCGATTCCGATTCCAGCGGACGTCCGATGAAACTTCCATGTAACGTAGGCGTAAACAGACCCATTGAGATTAACTGACTTTAAAATGACCGAATTGTTGAATCTGAAATTGAATTAACAAACGTATTTTAACTGAATATACAATCTTATTTTAATGATTGGTAATGAATTTTTAGTTTTTACTTGTTTTTTGTGAAATTAGCTATACTATAAAACTTTTAATGAGTATCAAAATTTAAAACGAAACAGAAGATCTCGAAGACATACTCGATGATAAAATAAAATTAGAAAGCTTTACAGTAAATCGAAAATAGAACCGGTGAATAATACTAACAATATTAAAAACGATGGGAAAGCTCTTTCTTAATCCCTAAAGTGACAGTTCGAAAAAGTAAATGATTTTTTTTATAAAGGGCTTACATTTTTTTTTGGTGAAACCTTGATAGCTTCAAACATTAGATTCTATACAACAGAGAATAGATGACAATGATCGGCTCAACACGCCTAAGTTAATGGAGGATCCTTTTAAGAAAAAGTAAATGATAGTCCAATAAAATAACGTTGATGCATTCACACGAAGATGTTGGAAGTTTGACTGGCAATAACTTTTGGTAAAAACTTCAGAACGGTAGGTAACACTAGGAGTATGAAGTCCTAACTGATTTGATTTGACATTGAAACAAGCATGATTAGTTTGAAAACAAACAAAATTTACCGAATAAACTAGGTGAATATCAAACGCATCAGCGAACATAATGTTTGGTGAAGAGAATGGTAGGCATTTTATTGTTAAATTTTGATTCGACTCATTATTCGTTTCAATTCATTCCTGAAAATCTAGATATTCATAGGATTTCGAAGCATATCAAATATTAAAAATTAAAATCTGTTAAAAACGAAGTAATTCACGCATACTAAATATTTCAGAGTCGAACTTTTATACAAATATATGTATATGTAAAATTAAATATGAAAGTGTAAATGTATAATTTTATATAACTATTATTTAATATAGAAATTTATTAATTTTATTTATAAAATTACTTATATAAGTATTCAGTTAAGAAATAAAATATAAAGTCTTTATAAAAACTATAGTTATTGTAAAATTTTATACTTTATAAAAAACATTTAATTATTTTTAAAAAATTTAAACTTTAAGTTTTATTAATCTTTATTTTATGTTTTATATTATGTATAAGATAATTTTTGAAGACAAAATTGTATGTTTAAAAAAAACAAATTGTATTGAACAAAGTGGATAAAATATCCGTAAATATTTTCAAATATCTCTAATTTTTTTGGATATCTACAAAACTGGATATCCTATTTTTCGAAGTAAAGCAAATCAGAAAATTAGATATCTGGAAAATATAAAGTAAATCTCAAATACTAAAAATTATGAAATATCAACAAGTGGTTCTGTTATTCAGGCTCTAAAAACTTGATCAATCTTTTCATAAGAAATAAGTCTCTGACTGCTCTACGAGGATCCTCTATGACTTAGGCGCGTTGAGCCGATCATTGTCATCTATTCTCTGTTGTATAGACTCTAATGTTTGAAGCTATCAAGGTTTGACTAAAAAAGATGTGCAGAATTTACCGAATTTTTTTATTTATTGGTATTTAGACAATGATTGGACCACCGTCTATCTAATACACACATTCAAGAGAATAGTAAATATATAGGTATAACATGTATTTAAGAACTATATCGAAATGTATGTTATACATGCTGAAAGAAACTTTCAGTAATTCCTAGAATCGTTCAACTCACATAATACAACAGTTACTAGTTCTTTTTGGCATTCTTGAAACAAAATAAAAGCTATAAACAATATTCATAAACGGAGAGACTATACATCATAATTCTTGATGTGCAACAAGAACTGATTCACAATATGATAAGTTTCCACCCGACCTTATAGTATGATACATAAATGATGAACTATTTTATGGTAATACATTAAGTACATACATATCATATCATGACTCATTTAACAGAAAAAGGAGGAGTGCTATAAATAGAAACCACTTTAACTAATTATTCCCTTTTGTTTTATGGAAGATATTGAAGTTGTTGGACAAAGTGCGCTAGTTCAAATATTCTTCTTCTTTTCTTTTTGTAAAATGTTAAAATTTAGATTAAATTTTCCAATTTGCTACTTAGACTATAGTAAAAACAAGTTGTGGAACGAAGAAATTGAACCTAAACTACTAAATTTATGACGACAAAGACCTGAAACCAAAAGCGGAGAAAAAAACTAAACTTTAAAACAAGCGAAACAACGAGATCTATAAAGTAGTATTATGTAAAAATGAAAGAGTCGGGCATCACAAGCTACCAAGAAATATATTTTCAAATTTAGAAATAGCGGTTTTTGCAGATTCCAACATCCTAACCCCATGAAGAATCGCTAAAAGAATCAAAGCACAAAACTACAAAGAAACTTGACGAAGACAACCTCCGACAACACAAGGATAAGCCATCTAGTAATTGATATATGGTGATTTTCATAGTTTCAGGCTAGTCCATTTCTCTTGTTTTAGCTTCATCTTGCATACATTTTGGTGCATTTAGAGTCTTTGAATTATGAAACCTTTAGAGTAGGCACTTAGGTGAATTAGAGTAATTGAAGAGATGATTTGAGCAAAATGAAGAGAATTGAAGTACTGATGATGATAAAGGATGATCACCAAAAGAAACTCTTCAGTAATGTTCTGCTAAATTGAAACGAATGATCGTTTAGACATAAAACAAATTGAACCACAAATAAGTTAAAGTCTCGAAAAGAAAGTTAAAAGTCTACTTATTTTAACAAAAAAAAAAGTTAAAGGTCTATGGATCAGTGACTATAAATCCATGACCAATTAATATCAAGATATGACATTTTTTCTTTGATAATCCAGATGTATCCGGCAGACATAGTCCCAACCGACTATCATATTTTGTTCTCTTTGAACATTATAGTTTGTAGGTTTAAAATTTAGAATATACTCAGCAGATTGACAATGTATAATTTGTATTTCATGCTTTTTTGCATAAAAGTCTGAGTAAAAATCATTATCTGCCTTAGTATGATAGAAGTATATATACCAGTGTTCTAAAAAGCGGTCTAGGCGGCCGCCTAGGCGGCGCTTAGGCGCTAGGCGTTATAGGACCGTGGCGATTACTTTTTAAACCGCTTAGATAATTATAATATTGTAATAATAAATAATATATAATTTATTATTCATAAATTATAATAATTAATATATTGTAATATATATTCTTATGATAATAATTTTTATCATATATAAATAATAGTTTTTACTATTATTAAGTACAAAACATTACATATATTTAATATATTGTTATAATTTATAAACGCCTAAACCGCTTAACTAATAATCTAGGCGTCCGCTTAGTTGTTCTAGGCATTAGGCATTAGGTTGCCGTCCGCTTAGCGCCTAGCGCTTTCTTGAACACTGATATATACTACTGTAGAGATTCAGGGTAATGTACAATATGTGCAGTGGATGACACGAACAAGACGTGACAAACCAAATTACATGTGTCTCTGATAACGAATATCATGAAAACAAATTGTTCGCCAAATTAACGAATATTCATAAATCATATGCGTGGGCTTTTGCTAGCGTACCTATGCAAGTTCCTTGAATATATAATATAGTAATCATCAATATTATTAAAATTGAAGCATGACCTGTTAATAATAGTTAGATCCAATTAAAATATAACTGTATTTAAAATATAACTACCTAAAATAAACTATTACTAGATATAACTGCTCCACATTCTATACCTCTCTGATTACGTTTGAAAATATAACCGCTAGGGTCAAAACATGGATTGGCTACTAAACATTGTTGTTTTTTTCTTTGTGAAACCGTGCATGATTCCTTACACACTACTTTTTAGTGTTGCCCATTAAGATTTTATCTCAGGCAGGGATATATGGACTTTTCGATCCATGATTCACAAGATTAATTATACCCAACATAAAATGATAGTTTGGATATGTATATATTTATGTTCAAAAAATATTAAGAAAATACTTAACTTCAGTTTTTAGATTTTTATTTTCATTTGAAATATAAAATATCAAAATAGTTTAGATTATTTAAATGTTTTATTGTAGTAAGTTAAGATTTATGATATCTGATAAAACTATCAAAATTTGAAAATATATAAATATTTATTTATGCAATGCGAATAATAAAATTAAACTTAAAATCCAAAGTAAACCAAAACTAAAACATTACTAATAAAATATTGATAACAAAACTGAAAACCTAACTTCCTTATCAAAACTTATACAAAACAGATTTCAAAAATATAATTAAAAACTAAAAAGTAAATTTATCTATTGATTCAACCAGTGGTCATTCCGGTAACCGGGCTCTGGGTTTTAGTGATTATTACGGGTTTTATTTGGTTTTTAAATATCAAGACTTAAAAATTCATAAATATTTATATATATTATGTGAATGATAAAATTAAACTTCAAATCCAAAATAAACTAAAATTAAAACATTATTAGTTAATTGTCGATAACAAAACTAAAAAAAACCTAACTTCATTATTAAAAATTATTCAGAACAGATTTAAAAAGCATAATTAAAAACTAAAAAAATAAAAGTTATCTATTGGTTCAACCGGTAACCGGTTCCGGGTTTTAGTGATTTTTGTGGGTTTTATAAGATTTTTAAATACTGGTTTTTCACAAAACTCAAACCGAATTTATCTTGAATCACCGAGTTTATCGGTTCAACCACATATTCATATCGGGTTTCAACACACTAAGTATGAAACTTTGATTTTTGGGTCAACTCCGAGTCGGATTTTTTGGATATGAACATTCTTGACTAATTAGGTTAGTTAACTTCTAAAAAATATAATATGTTGCAAATTTTAGAAATAAATTTTATAATAGTTTCTAAAATGGATATGACACAAGTATGTAGTTATACAACTTGACATATTTAATATAGTTACCAAAAATTACATTAAATTAATATTAATTATAAATATAATTATAAAAACACAAATATAAAAATTAAGTTTTCAAAAAGAAACTAAAACAAAAATTATATCCGTCCTTTAAGGGCGGATCATTTTCTAGTCAAGAGATTAAAGCGTTCGAAATTCCGCAGGGAATACCGATAACGATATACACGTAAAGAATTTAAGTTTTTGGTTGCAAGTGGATGAACATAGTGTAACTAGTAACTACACATGCATGCTTAGATTGTTTTTCACTATAAAAAAAATGCTTTATAGATTTTAGATATGCTAGGAATTTTTTCTTTTCTTTTCAAGTTAACGCCTGAATAAATCCAATGTGTAAATGAACACGCATAAACATTTCCTTGTATATATGGGAAGGTTTGTGATTACCAAACTCATCAAAACACATAGGGTCTTATCTCTCTCTAACACACACAAGCTCACAAATATATATAGAGAGAGATATGGGTGAAGAGACGCAAGGCATGAAAGTAATGGGGGAATGGTCACCGGTTATAGTAATGGTGATAACTAACATAGCGATGGGTTCAGTGAATGCACTTGTGAAGAAAGCTCTTGATGTTGGTGTGAACCATATGGTCATTGGTGCTTATCGAATGGCTATTTCCGCTTTCATTCTAGCTCCATTCGCCTATATCTTGGACAGGTTCTATACTTGTATCAAACAACGATTTATGTATATGTGTTATTCTGTTCATTCTAAAAATTATGCTAAACAGGAAAACAAGACCGAAGCTAACGTTTAGGCTATTCATTGACCATTTCTTCAGTGGTCTACTCGGGTTTGTCCTGACAAATATATATTTCAATCAATTCTTATCATTCTTTGTTTTCCTTTCAAGTACGATATATTAATCATGCGCCCCAGTTCTTGCTTTTTAAATTTTATTTTTGGGTTTATAAATTGCAGGGCAAGTTTGATGCAATTTTTCTTTTTGCTTGGTCTGTCGTATACATCAGCAACTGTTTCGTGTGCTTTGGTAAGCATGTTGCCTGCAGTCACCTTCGCTTTGGCCCTTATTTTCAGGTACTATGATGGAACCATCCGGCTTTCTTTATGCATTGACGTAACATATTTATTAAACTCTATACTAAAAAAACATTATTTGAAAAATATTCTTCTAGCTAATTCTGTACCAGTATTAATAAAGTCCTATTAAATAAATATTTCTTTTAGATTGATTTTTGTGCACTGTTATTAGAGTTGTTATGATTTCCTTTATTTGACCTAAACTTATACGTAACTACAACCATTTGAGCTCTTTATATAGCTTTTCCTGGTAAAAGGTCTTTTTAGCTAGACGTCGCATTTTTCCATCTTTGCTAATGGGGATGCGGAACCTCGTAATAACATGATTTACTGAAACAAAATGAATATAATATCTTTTACCAAAAAAAAATGAATATAATATCTATCATTAGCGTTTAACATGATTTTATATAACTTTTCTGTTGTTGTCTACAAGGCACACGTACGTACACAACTGGATCCTTTTGTATTAGATTTATGTTCGTTCTTTTTGTTAAAATAATTTTTTTTTGAGATATGACTCATATTCGTAATAAGTTATCTGGCATTTATCATATTAACTTACCTAGAAACGTTTTTAGGACTGAAAACGTAAAGAATCTAAAGACCAAAGGAGGAATGTTGAAGGTGCTGGGAACTCTAATATGCATAAGTGGAGCTTTGTTCTTAACATTCTACAAAGGCCCTCAAATATCAAACCCTCACTATCAGTCAGACGCTCTTCACCACAACAACAAAGATCAAGACAAAGCCAAGAACTGGCTTTTTGGATGTCTTTACTTAACTATAGGAACCATGTTGATGTCTCTCTGGATGTTGTTTCAAGGCACTTTAAGCATCAAGTACCCTTGCAAATACTCGAGCACCTGTCTCATGTCGATTTTTGCGGCGTTCCAATGTGCTCTATTGAGCCTTTACAACGGCAGAGACGTAAAAGATTGGGTTATCGATGATAGATTCGTGATTATTGTCGTCATATACGCTGTAAGTTAATATAATATTTTCAAAAATCTAAAATGGACTTAAAATTAAATTAATAAATTACTACAAGTTAACTATGCAAACGCATGGGAAATTTTGAGGTTTATCAAATATTACTTTACCATTTATATAAAACCATGATTTCTATAAATACTAGTTTAATTTAACCAGCCACCTACTATAAGTTGTTGCATTCTATGTTTATCCACTCATATTGGTTTAAAATGTCATTTACTAAAGATAATACCATCTGTTCGAATAAGTTAGCAACAACTGATTTTACAAATATGATTTATAATGACTTGTTTGTCAATAAGTTTGAAAAGTTTGTCTCGAAAACTTTCTTTTTCTTTGAGGTGTAAGGATTCATTTTCCTTTTTCTCTTTGACAAATGCATGTACGTATTTTGGTTCATCTTCCTCTCTACTTCTACAAATCGTATCACATACACACGTACTAATTACAGGGAGTGGTAGGGCAAGCCATGTCGACGGTAGCGACAATATGGGGAATAAAGAAATTGGGAGCTGTTTTCGCATCAACGTTCACTCCAATCAGTCTTATCTCAGCTACTCTATTCGATTTCCTCATCTTACACACTCCATTATACCTCGGCAGGTACTTTCATTTGTTTTGTATTCATATATGTATAAAGTACAGTTACAATATATATATATATATATATATATATATATATATATATATATATGTATATAAAGTAGGTACATGCTCATAACACTAACTATCGCTTTTGGAGTTTGTTATTACAGTGTAATTGGATCAGTAGTGGCAGTAATGGGTCTCTACGTATTCTTGTGGGGTAAGAACAACGAAACGGATACATCAACTACATTGCCTCCTCAGATGGATAACGAACAAAATACTAATATTTCAAATAATAGTTCTAATGTTTAAGGAGAGGATTGTCAAAAACATGTTTAAGGAGAGACAGTGAGAGAATATCCTTATCTAAAGTCTAAAACTCCCAGAGTATCAACGTAAAGAGTTGTCAAATATATATATTCATTATTATGGTGTTTAGAGTTTATGACAGTTTTCTTGTTCATTCATGACTACGATTAAATCCGCCCTACAAATAGATAAGTAAACGAAAAAGTAAGGAAATCTATTTGAAAAATTAATATACATTTTTGAATAATGTGTATTTTATTTTTAGTTAAAACCAAATCAATAATTTGGTTTTGTTACTTTTAGAAGTCTTTTTCGTTTTATTATAATAATTTTTTATTTTTAGTTAAAACCAATTTTAATAAAGTTTTATATTTTCTTTGTAAAATGATTGTGTATCATGGAGCTCATCCAAATTTTTAATTATTTGTTTTAGTTTTTTCTCAAGGAAAAAAATATTTATTTGCTTTAACTCTTAGAAGCATTTTTCTTTTCAGAATTTGTCGATGCTCTATTAATTAGAATATGCATCATGTATGGTGTTTAATAATATCATTTATTAAATTTTGATACTTTAAAAATATGTTTTGATTAATCATTGTTCCATCAGTTTTATGTTATTTATAAGATTAAGCTTGGTAACCTCAAAATAAAGGGTATCCATAATATTTTTTTCGTTGGTTGGATTTGATAAACTTTTTAAAAAAATATTGTAAATAGATTATCTTGCTTTTTCATTCTTATGAATTTTATACTTTTTCTTGAAGTTTATGTATTTTTAGATTAGATCATGTATACATTGGAATTTTTTCAAACAAAAAAAAAAGAATTGTTCTATTTGTTATATCTTAGCAACAAAATTAGAAGATGGCTGGCTTAGCAACAAAATGTATTCTAGTTTACTCATTAAGACAGCTTAGAAACAAAATTTATTTAATTTCCTTAATACATATGATGAACTCAGGTAAGCTCAGCTGATATAATGAAAAAGAAGATGACTAATACCTCTCAAAATCAAGGTTTCTGTAGATTCAAAGCTGAACTATTAGATACAATTTGTTTTGGTCATTAGGCAATACTTATTGCGTATGGTGGGAACAGAGAATCTCAAGGAGTTGTGACTCTTGGCGGCGCTCTCTTTGAAAACACTGGTCCCATAAGTGGAGGGGTAGGCAAGCCATGTATGTGATCTCCATCCAAGCCACCGGTGTGCCTAGCGAACTTGTTGTTAATGAAGAAAATGAGCTCTCCAAAATTGTTAGACATGTTAAGCAGTATCCATGAAAAGATTGGCAATGCGGTGAGGCAATACTGAGCTGCTGAAAACAACATCTCTCACCTGGTGATGGAGCTGGCAGAAAGTTAAATAGAGGTACTGTCGGTCTTCTGTATTTTTTTCATTGTCACCCTCAGCTCTTGAAAAAAATGATTAAATTTTCCTTTAGTGCAATCAAATGTTGGATTTCTTTCTTCTAATAGATCGAAAGTCTTAACAAAGAGAATACCTAAAAAATAAAAATAAATTGAACCTTAGATATATTTAAAACTCCTAGCTTTATTAGATTAATGATACGACGTGGAGTCCAAACTGCCACATCAACACCATAGGACAATGATTCCTAGCACAATGTTGCTTAACATTTTGCTACTCCTGCAAACACATATGTTGTCATACAACTGAAAAGTTCTCTACTGATATGAATGGCAGATAATACTAAATAAGCTTCAGTTTATGGTTAAATATGAGTGAAGAAAGTGAAGTAAAGCAATACCTTAGCGTTAGCATGAATAACTTTGAAGTTTAAATGGAACCGTGAATATTTCTCGTCAGGTTTAAGGTTCTGAAGTTTCTAATTCTTCACCCTCTGCAAACTCCATTTTCCCTAGATGAAGGAATGCAGCCACTACACAGAAGAGAGCATCCTGCAAAATTAGAATGTAAGTAGAGTTGTTCTTATGTCTAAGCACATAAATAAACAATTAAAAGGAAAGTACTTGATCTTCAGAATCAGATCCCAACATCCATAGCTTTCCTTGTATTTATGTATTCCTTGGAATCATTAACCCATCCAACTATACATGACTCTAAATTTTTTAACCTATCACCACCATAGAAGAAATCAGGCTTACCATTTCTAGTGCAGCAAATACCAATGTAAAAGGAAAAATATTTCTTTCAGAGTAGTAAACTTGACAAACCCGCAACCTCTCTAACAAATATATCCTGATAATATCACCTGAGATTCTTCCTCTTATCGTTGTTTTGAATCTCCACCAAATTACCAAAACAACTGTAACATAGGATATGTCTATTTAGGTTCAAGAGAGTACTACAATTAAAATGGACAAATTACCAAACTTGAGACTCATTCGCTTCACCTTGAATTATTGTTTCTTGCGGTTTTTGCATTGCCAAAAGATTCTACAACTGGATTTGACTGCAAAGCATGAGAGTAAGTCACCGAAAAGCAAAAATATTAGTGGAGGGAACTCATCAGGACTAAGTGTTGCCTGGTGTTTTAGAAAACTATATATCCCTCCAAAACTTGTTGCTCCACGGATCTTTCTTCACTATCATCACTTATAGTATATCTTCGATGGTGTTCCGTTCCGTGGTGCGTGAGAAAAGTGGCAGTTAATGTAGACTTGAATATTTTAGGGGGACTTTCCAGGTGAGAGAGACTGTGATGGTGCCCATTTTGGCTTCTGCAGAACTGTTTTCTGAATCTATGATGATGTATGGTTTATGAGAGTTGTGGTATTTATAGGTGAATGGTGAGTTGCTGTTAATGTGCAGATTTTCTAGCGCAGTTGGAGATCTCATCAACTCTTAATGTACAGTTTCATTACCGTTTTTCCGAGTAATTTCATTTTTTCTGTAACCAAACCTTCCTCTCCTATCTGCGAAAGTCTTCAATATCAGATATCAAGAAGCATATTAGTTGAAGTAACTAAGGGAATTATGATAATAAGTCTGACTCAGATAGCTAACATCAAACATAATAGATACTAGATCATAACCCGCCCGACTGGGCGAGTCTTTGTTTTTATGATATATATAAACGTAGGGAAATAGTATTGATTTCAAATTTAATACCTAAATTTGTGGAAACTATCACGCAAAAATATTCATAAGATTTACATTGTAGACGAATTTAGGTAAATTAGTTATTACACTTGAGAATATTCTATAAATAATACGCATAAGATATACATTATAGGCAAATATAGGTAAATTAGTTATGATACTCCGATTTTTTTCATATTTTTAATAATAAATATTTTTATATATTTATATACTTTATAGGATAAGGAATGTGAAAATATGAGTGAACCAAGTAAGTAGGATTCGTAAGAGATATGTGAGTTATTAAGATTGAGATATATGTGGAAGATAAATGAGTAAATTTTCTCAAATAGTAACTAATATATTTGGTGCCATTAATTCAGACTTGGTGAGCAATTCACGTGGTATACTGAAATAGATCGTATTATGAATCCGGTTTAATAGATTTTGGTCTTCTATTTATGGTTTGATCATCAACAACATACAAATAAAACTTCACTATAACAATTGATAATTTGTGTAAATATCATCTGAACAATTATAGATTTGTAAAAATCTTTATTAATAATTACACATTACGGATTACTGAATGTTTGTTGATGCACAATGACTATCAAATTTGTTCATCTTTAATTAATTCGGTTTGACATGACATTTCTATGATCAAACAGGATTGTTCAAGCAAAACGCTGCATATTATTGTTGCACTGCGATGATCAAATAATGTTTGTTTTTCTAAATGAAATTGAGATTTTGGATATAAGCATTGTGCATGGATAAGCTGGATAAAGATCGAGTGACAAATCTTATATAAAACACAAACAGATGTATTTGAAACAGCACTTTGATGACAAACAGAACTGACATGAAGTTCTGTTACGAAGCTCTGTTTTTTATAGGGAAGACGATCAAGTGGAGTAAGATATCGAAGTTAAGTTCTGTATATGGAAGAATTTAATTAGATTAGTTTGTTTATAAATTAATGGCGCGCATTTAATTTTAATTAAAAGAATATAATATCAATTAGTATGCTATCTATGTTTCCAATCAAAATTTTATTTTTTTATTCCTATCCTTGTTTCCAAACAAAAGCTTAAAGTACTTCTACTTTAATAAGATAGACTAGATCTTGACCCGCCCAACCGGGCGGGTATTTATTTTATGTTTTTTTATTTATAAATGATATATTTGTAATATTTAAACATAAATTTAGATTGAAAATTAACATTTGTAGTTATAATAAGAATTAAATGTTTAAAAAAATATTTTGATATAAATTTTAAATTCCTAATTAAAATAATATAGAGATGGGTCATAATTTTTTCCAATTCCAAAATCTTAGCATTCTTAATAACAAATAAAATAATTTTTAAATACATAAAATATATAAACATATTTGAAATTAAAATAAATTTGTTAAAAAAAATCTTACGCCATTGTTGTTTATTTCTATAGTTTGACCCGTGGCCGTATAAATATTTGCTTTCACTTCAATTTTTTTTCTTTGTTCTAATGATAATATATATATATATATATATATAATATGTATTACATAATTGTTAGTATACATTTTAAAACAAAAATTTTATATATTATTTTAAATAATTATATTATGTGATTTTAATCGTCTATTATATCACAGTCTATCATATAAAAATCTGATATTTATAACTAATTGGACTTATATTATAAAAGTGTTATACTAACAATTTATAAATAAAATATTTTATATTTTATCTATATGATATATAAATTGATTTTGATGTGTGTTTTTCATTTTATTATTTTTATTGATAAATATTGAAAAATATTAAATGTTAACAAAAAATCTATTAGAAAATTTATTTTGGTTAAGATTCATTCTATTAAAGAAATCTATCATTTAAATTAGGAAAAGATATTAAATACTTAAATCTATCATCTAAATAAGGAAAATACAAAATTCTCTACTATCTTTGTTACCAAACAAAATTAAATTTTTTTAAGACTCATATCCCTGTTACCAAACAAAAGTTTAAAGTACTTCTACTTTAATAAGATAGATTTGTGTGTGTGCGCGCGCGCATAAGATAGTGTTGGGAGATATGTGTACCTTCGTAAGATATCAGAAGCAGATGATCTGCGAGAAGGATCTCAAGACTCAAGGCTTGATGAAGACTCAGTCTCTGATTCTCTCCTTGAATTACCATTCATGGTCTCTGTCTTGCTCTGTAAGAAAAAAAGAAAGAAAATTGAGATCACTGAACCTGAGTAGAACACAACAAAGACAAAGAGTAAAAGGTTTTTACTTTACTAAGAAACATGATTAGTATGTGCATGGAATTCAGGGATTGTCTCTTAAACCTCTCAAAGAATTTCAATCTCTAAGTAAGACAACTACTAACAATATTTATTTATGTGCAGAGAGGTGAGATATTAACTACAAAGTAAAATTTTGAGCTTTTCTTATAGGTTTGTTGGTGTTTGTAACATCACCGATAGAATAGAAACTGAAATGCATATATACAGATTGACTATTGGAAACCCCTTGAAAAAGAAGTTTCTAGTGTTTTAAGGAGTTGTGAGGATAAGGTTTACGGGATGAAGGCTTACTTTTTTATAGCAAGAGTTCTGCCGCTTTGAAGAGAGATAAGATGCATTTAGTGAGTAATTAAATTTGGATCATGGCTAAGGAGTTAAGACGTTCTTCAATGGCGTTGAATCAATAAATCCCGTAACGTATGGTGGCGAAAGAATCTGAGACAACGAACGGAGATAGCTATAAAGATTCGTCATGAAGTTCCTTCTCCCATAAGCTTCAAGAAACTTCATTTCAGTCCACCTAACTACAGAAAGAAAAATACAATGATATGAACCCTAAGAAATATGAAGATCACCATTGTTGAAGAATGAGCAAATGACAATCAGACCTAGGGCCGTCTTTTAGCACGGGCAAGTGGAGCGGTCGAACAGGGTCCAAAATTTTAGAGGGTCCATAATATTTTTTTTATTTTACTAATAGTTATAAATTTAAAATCATATTTTTATAAAAAAAATCAGAATGACTATATTTTAATTTAGTTCTCGTATTCATAACCAATAAATGTAAATTACAAAATTTAATTTGTTTATATAACCAACTAAAAGACAATAAATTAGGATGTACTTAGTATTTATATCAATTATATATTTTGGAAAGTAATAAATAGTTGTTGATGTTTGTTATAATATTCAATGGTAGTATAAAAAGTTAATATTCTAATTGATTATGTTGAGGAAACAATTATCAATTAGTGATTATAAATACGTAGAACAAAATATATTTTTTCACCATTTTTAATTAAAAATAGCAAACACGAAGAAAATAAAGCTAGCATACAACTTCTTTTTACAAAAAAAAGATTGACTTGTCTAATCAAGAGTATATAGCTTACTATCCAGATTTTGTTACTCTATTATATTTATAGATTATGATTTCTGATTGTGGATATAATAAACGTAAAAAACTGAAAAAATTAGAAAATGAAAATTTGATGATTTGATCGATGATTTTGCATTGAAAAATACTAAATAATCAAGTTTAATGATTTGATCAATGATTTTGCATTAATAACAAAAAATTGGTGTTATTTAGATTATAAATAATTAAATTAATGTATTTATTTTATATTATAATATTATTTTATAAAAAAATCAAAATTATTTCAGATTATTAAAAAAGTTTTTTTTTTTTGAACAGGGTCCGTGAAAAATTTGAGACGGCCCTGATCAGACCTAACTTTTGTTTCATGTTTCCAACTTAATTGCCTTAATTTTAAACTCAACAATCAAAAAGCAAATAACCACTTAGAAGCCCAAAATGAAAACGTTAAGGCCCAACATAAGATGCAATTTGGACACCTGTCGTTTCCACATGCTTCGACTTTGTGACATGAAATCTGATGTAGATAGTTTAGGAGTGAAGAAAACTCTTGTGTGTATATATAGATGTTACTGTTGTTACTGTTATTATTATTATTTTTTGAAACTTAATTTAAATTATTGAGCAATGGATTTGTCTTCACTCCTTTTTTTTTAAACTCAACACAGTTATCCAATTAACCATTTTTGTTACACGATAAGGCAAACACATAACCATAAAGAGGAATGTGAATGTCTTAAATATGTTTGTAACATCCCGACTGTCTACGGTTAATTGGCCACTGACGCCTACTCACTCTGTCCGTGGGGCCCATCCCACTCTGACTGTCGGTCCGTTAGTTTTTTCGAAGGTTCAAAATCATTTTTACTAACTCTGTAGTTACCACATAACTTTTTCTTGTGCTTTGGCCTCACTTGCACGCTATCGCGAATCACTTCCCGATAGGTCACCCATCCTTCCACTACTCTACTTCAAGCACGCTTAACTTTAGAGTTCTAAACGGATGTATGCCGAAAAAAGTAAGCGTACTTTGGTGACATAGGTAGTCAAATCAATTCTCTTAAGCCTTTCAACATATCACAACTCGGGATATCACAATTCATCCCCTCTCAAAGAACGCAATGTCCTCGTTGCGCCTCATGATAGGTCTCAAGACGCCTCTCAGATCAAAACCGAGATGACTAACCAGCTCTGATACCACTTGTAATGTTCTGACCGCCCATGACTATTGGGCCACCCACGCCTGCTCACTCGGCTCGTGGATCCTATTTCATCCAACGGTCGGTCCGTTAGTTTTTCCAAAGGTTCGAAATCATTATTTACTAACCCTTCAATCAGTACATGATATTTTCTTATGCTTTGGTCTCACTCGCAGCTATTACGAATCACTTCCCGATAGGTCACCGATCCTTTCACTACTTCAGCCCAAACACGCTTAATCCTGAAGTTCTAAACGGATGTATGACAGACAAGGTAAGTCAACTTTAGTGACATAGGTGACACGTCCTAAATTTGTTGTATCACTCAGCCGGACTAAGATGGATAATCTTTGACTCCAATGGAACATGAAACTCCAAAGAAAGAAGACGGTGGATTGAATGGTGACACAAGAGATGCAGAAAGCTCCTGCTTTACAATGGATCGTTAGGTCACACAGAAAATGTGCAAAGCCTATGATATTCCAACTCAATGCCATAGGATATGATGCACCTAGACGACAATGAGGCTAACCCCCCGGATATGAAGCACCAGGATAGATCGGTTTGATCCTTTGGATATGATGCACCAAGACGGATCGAAAAGTTTATGAAGGAACAAAAATGAGAATTACTTTCAAAGTTTCAAAAATAGTCGCTCAAAACTTATTTGATTTCATGAAGAATACAACATATTTATAGGATACTAAACTTACAAACAAAGCTAAATAACTAATAGCATAGGAAATTCAAACTACATAAATATTGTGGACTTGATCAAAGACCAAAGATCAAGACTTTTGACCAAGTTTGGGAATTTGTGGCCGCAAAACTCTTCGATTGGTCAGTCGAATCCTTTTACATGGTCGTCGGTCTTTGAATTGCCTTCAAATTGATATATTATACGATCTTAACTTGTATTTTCTTGTTGGGTATTTCTTTCTTTGGGTTGAAAAATATTCAAAAATTTCGGAGGCTTATTTATATCTCACACTATTGTTTCATGTCTACGCCAACCAACCCACGTCGTAAAAGTATAGGAGAGTATATATTATTCAGAGTGTTTCGATTAATTGAAAAGAAGTTTGGGTCCGTAAATAAATCTCTGCTGCGGCGCATATATATAAATAGATAGACCTCAAACGCTGCTTTGCATTTTAGCACACACCAACGCGCTTCACTTATAAAACTTTTATTTTCTCTCCCAAAGTTTCTCCCTTTTCGATTCCAAAAGGTATGTTTTTTTTTTGTTGTTCTTAGATCTCAAAGTTGGATGCTTTTCGACGATTAATCATATGGGTTTTGCTTCAAATCTCAATCATCCATCGCGTTTATAGAGAAAACCAAACAGATTCGGCCCCCAGATGTTTCTGGTGGTTTGATTCGATTTTTTAGTCCATTAAAACTTGTTCTCTTAGATTCAGTTTGATTCCATCTCTCTGCCTTAGTTAGGGTCGATGATGTATATGATTGCGATCAATTTCGACGAGTTTTGATCTAGAAATGTGATTTTTGACAGATGAGTGAAGAAGAAACGAAAGAGAACAACCAGAAGCTGCAGAGACCTGCTCCTCGTCTTAACGAGAGGATCCTCTCTTCCTTGTCCCGACGATCCGTTGCTGCTCATCCATGGCATGATCTTGAGATTGGTACATAGTTTACTCCTTGTTTGTTTCAGTCTCTCATGTTCCTTTTGTTTTGTATTTTTGAACTACATGTATATTATGAAATCTTGGTACCTTGTTTGTAGGACCCGGAGCTCCACAGATTTTCAATGTGGTTAGTTGACTACACTTTTTTTATTTAATTTATTAACACAATATTATTGAATAAATCATTTTATTAGATTCTTGGAATCATTCTTATATTTGGATGAAAATTAATCAGGTCGTTGAGATCACAAAGGGGAGCAAGGTCAAATATGAACTTGACAAAAAGACTGGACTCATTAAGGTTTATTTTTATATATGATCTAAAGTTTTTTCTTATAAATGGTTAATCTAATCTTTTTATGTTCTTCATGACAATTTTTTGATTTTCTCTTTTTTATCTTAGGTTGATCGTATTCTGTACTCATCAGTTGTTTACCCTCACAACTATGGTTTCGTTCCTCGCACCTTATGTGAAGACAATGACCCTATTGATGTACTAGTCATCATGCAGGTATCAATCACTCTTCTTTTTTGTTTTTCATATTTGCCAGCAAATTGTTTTTACATCTCTCACTCAATTTTAACAATATTTGTGTAGGAACCTGTCCTTCCTGGTTGTTTTCTGCGTGCTCGTGCTATTGGATTAATGCCTATGATTGATCAGGTTACTAAAAGGCTCTTTGTTTTTCTTTATATCTTCTCAAACCATTGAGGTTTGCTTTATAAGTGATTCTTTGGTTTCTTTAATCTTAGGGTGAGAAAGATGACAAGATTATTGCAGTCTGTGTTGATGATCCTGAGTACAAGCATTACACTGACATCAAAGAACTTCCTCCTCACCGTCTCTCTGAGATCCGTCGTTTCTTTGAAGACTGTATCCTTTTTTATTCTTTCTTTTCTGATTTCTCAGAAAGTATTAGGTTTTCCATTTAACGTATATCTCTCTCTCATAGACAAGAAGAATGAGAACAAGGAAGTTGCAGTTAATGATTTTCTGCCATCTGAGAATGCTATCGAAGCTATCCAGTACTCAATGTAAGTCCCTGTTTCTCCATCAATAATCTTTCCTACAGCCTTTTTTTTCAAGTCGTAAACATTAAAGCAACAACTATTGGATTTTGATTTTCATTTACAGGGACCTTTATGCTGAGTACATTCTCCATACCCTAAGACGTTGAAGCTTCTCTTCGGGACATATCGTGCAACACCTTGGTTTCTGTTTCTTTCAGTGATAATAAGAAACACCTTTATCTTAATTCATACTTTCTCTGCTTTTTCTTTTAAGACTTTGCATTTTCAGTTCATGGATGTACAGAAAATATTCATCCAATTTTTCATAAATTATCATCCACTTGTTATTTGGGTCTTTCATAAACGGTCCATCTTAATCTTAAACATAGCCCAATATTTCCAAATCAGCGGTACATTATTGATCAAGCAACATTGATAATGGGCCTGATGCTAAGTCGTTGTTCATTCAATAGTCAATACTCTCTGGTGACATTACAAATTTTTTTTAATGATTATAGATAATTTCGATTGCGAGAATAGTTGCTTGAAGATTTATTGATCAATTATTTGTTTACATATAAAACAGTATAAAATCTAAAAAGGGTAGTAAAATAAATTAAACTAGATTAGAACCCGCCCTAAAGGGCGGAAATTGATTTGTCAAATTTCAATTAATAATATATGGTATATATAATATGTGTATATAATATTATATATATTTTGTGTAACATTTATATATATATATATACATATTAGACATATATATAATATTTTATTAAATATATATAGAATTAATAGTGTTATAATTTGTGTTGTACTTGTTATTAGTTTGTATTTAATCTTCTTTCATTTTTAGTATAATAATTTGCCTTATCACACTTTTTACATTTTAACTTATACACATAGTTATGCTTTTTTTCAAAAAAAAAAAACTTATACACATAGTCTCGTAAAATGTAATATATAAAAAACATATTTAAAAAATCTACTGACCATATGCCACCATTATTTGGTTATTTGAACAAAAAAAAAATTATGTTCTTGCAGAACTGTGTATGTTGTGATATGATGTAGGTAAAGAGTAAATATATGGAAGTAAAGTTAGTGATACGAACATGAGCTTATGTTGGTCTATGCCACAATTATTTGGTTTTTGGAAGATCAATGAGCATAAGCATATACGGTCTTTGTATACTTACGTTGTAAATGAGTCGGATATTTTTTCTCTTATGTCTGGAATGATATGGAACTCGTTGATTTAAAAGTGGTTCAGTTTTATATGATCTGATTATATTAAGAGATTAACCAAAAATATTATAAAAGTGTTACTGGTTAGGTTTAACTAATTTATATTGGTTAAGATTTGGTTTAATTTAAGTTGGTAGGTTGCATTATATAGGAGGTATGATATATTCTAGCAACAACTATGAAAGAGTCCAAAATTTAAATGAGAACTTCAAATAGTAGATAATCCCTAAATTAATAGATTAGATAATAGTTAACATGAACAAGCACATATATGATGTGGACTTACATCAACATGAACAAGCACATATGTGATGTAGACTCGGACATCAACATAAACAAGCACATATATTTTTTTACAACAAAAAAGAAAAGAAAAGAGAACAAGCACATATGATGTGGACTTAAAGGACTCTTGCAAAGAAGTGAATATAAGTATTTTTGATTTGATATTAATCTTCTTGCCTTTTGTAGTTTTATACTGATGGAGAGTGTTTAAAAAGCGGATGAGGTACTCAGTGGGCACTTTTAATTCTCCATTCAAGAAAAAAAATATTATAACAATAAAAAGTGGAAAAACACAATAAATAGTGCAATGATAGACAAGTGGTTTTGTGCATAAAAAGGGTGAAATAGCAGAGAGAGACCGTCGAGAGAGAAAAAGCCTTTCCGGCCGACGGAGTGAACTTTCACAGTCACCGTCCGTCGGTCCGGCGTCCCTTCTTAGTTATTGTAAGTCGCCTTTTCTTTGGGGCTTTGTGTAGATCTTTAGGTTCCGTCGCCGCACCTTTTTCTCGGTGGGCGGTCGGCTTAACGGCTCCGTCGTTGTTCTTTTCCGTCAAAGGAAAACGGTCGGCTTTAGGATTGTCTTTAGACGGAGATTTCTTGGCTCCGGTTATGTTCCTTTTGATGTTTGGTGGTTGTGCTTGGCTTCGGATAGGGAGGAGATCTCGAGTTATCGATGGACACTCTCCGGTTGATGAAGCGGTGATGGTGAAATTGCAGTCCGCGACGCCTCGGGTCGAGATCTTGGGTGAGACCCGATGAAGCTCTCCGGTGTTCTGATTCAAAAATCAAAGGCGATGGTGATGCGGTTTCTCTATGTGTCGAGGTGGGAAGCGAGAAAGCTGGTGTTTGGCGTCGAGGTTTGCGACGGTTTGGTGGGATTCGGCCGTGTCCTCCGGTGAAGATCTGCAGCGGCGACATCGAAGGGAGGGATCGAGTGACGCGTGTCCAGGCCGTGGAGAGGATGGCAACACGTGGTCGCGCCTCCTAAAGTGTCGGTCGAGCATAGCATGATGTGGGCTGGTTTGTTTGTAATTGGCTTGAGGCCCGGTTTATTTTATTTTGTTTGAACAGCCCGCTAGTCTGTGTGGCCTTTTGTTTGGTTTGTGTAAGAGTTTAGGCCATTGAGCCTCCTTTAATATAATTTCTTTGACGGGAAAACGGGAAAAAAAAAAGACAAGTGGTTTTAATTTCTTTGAAAATTTTGTGAATTGTTTAACAGTTGGGTAGAAGCGAGGTACTTTATTAAATTTTGGTGTTTTGCTTTACCCGTTACTTGACTTGTCTTTTGCACATATTAAATTTTTTGACTTGTATTTGTACTTTATTCGATCAAGTACTTGTTAATCAAGTACTCGGTTAAATTTTAAATATTTGCAAATTACTTGCTAATACTTGTTATTTGTTTATTTATGATTAAACTTATAAAGCTAAGTGTACCAAAAAAAAATTAAATAGAGCTACACATAAAATAAATAATTTTCATTTTCATTTACTTTTTACTTTTTACTTTTTACTTTTTACTTTGTAAGTAATTAATTCAGAAAATGTACATAGTGCTCTGAAAATCAGGTTTCGACAGAGATTTGGGTATCATATGGGCCAAATAGAGTTATTTTAATTGGTTTTTAAATGGGCAATTAAAAAGATATGGTTTATTTGTTAATCTAACGCAAATTACTCGCTAGAATTAAAATAACTCAATGCTTTGCTGACATGGTAGGTTGGGATCTTTTGATTGGATGATTTTTCTTGACGACATGGACAGCTTCAAATTCTCCCTCAATCTATACTATTATTTGCGAAGTGATTTTTCGCGACGGAGTTCCCACGTTAAAAGTTAGAGCGGTTAATAACGATATTACCTTTAATAAATTTTTATATATAAATAAAAACAAATTTTATTTTTAAAATATTATATTTATCTGTTTATTTTAGATAGTTAATTATGATTTAATATAATAAATGGTCAAATATATAATTTTAAAACTAAGATAATTCTTAGATATATTGTGGTATTATCTGAAAATAATATTTTCTATTATCAAATCTCACGTTAAAAATTAGAGTTTTTAATATCAATTATTACAATTAATGAATTTCTTATATTTAATTTATAAACGAATTTTATATTACTAATAATAGATTTATATTTTATATTAGATGATTAATTATAATTTAATATAATAAATTGTCAAGAAATATTTAAAAAGGTAAGATTATTTTTAGATATACTGTGTTATTATCTGAAATTAACATTTTCGAAAATAAGATTTACAAAATTAAGATATAATATATTTTATAGTTAAACAATAATCAAGCAAAAACATTTGTATAAAGGTATTTTCTAAAATATGTTTGGTATGTAAGTGTTTCTTAAATTTGAACACAGTAAGCTATATATATTTTGATAGATAAAAAAATTTCATATAAAAATAGTTTTATGTTTAATTTTATTTTTAAATACATAAATAATAACTTATTATTCTGCTTTTTTAATTAAAAAATATAAACTAACAAGTATTCTAAAAAAGATTATTCCCGCATGCGGGCAAACTACGTAGTTGTTCAAGTATTTGTTTTTTTTTTGCTAAATTTGGAATGAATAATTTTTTTTGTTCAAGTATTTGTTTACATATGTATTACTAGGTGATTTTCCCCACGGTATAAATATTTATAAAATAAAATATACTATAATAATTAATTATTATTTACTTTAATTTTAAAATTAATTTATAATTTGTATGCATAAATTATATTAATAATATTATATTACTTTAATTAGACATATTATTTTATTATGTTATAGATAGTTGATTTTGTTGTTTTTACAGTCGATTTAGTTATCATTTGAGTATATTGGATTGCATATATTTCTCTGAATTCAACTATAATATTTTTATATTAAAATATTAAAATTATGTTTAATTTTTTTATTTGCATTTATGTTGGTTGTTGTCTTAGATATGTAAATATATTTAAAGAAGATTATGTATAACTTAAGATACATTGTGCTTATGATGAAATAAAAAATAAACTAAAGTGTCTTATTCCAAATTACATAAATTAATATAATGATAATACTCTACAATGTCATGCATATATATAAATTTTACAAAAGAACTAAATTGTAACAGTTGGTTAATACTTTATTTTTATTTGTAAATATGTTTTGAGTCATTCTATAATTTACATTTATAAAATAAATTATTATTATAAAATTATATATTCTTATTGTAGTTAAATATATGATTTTAGATATAAGTTGGATTACTCGAGTCACTCATATTGTGAGTATACTGAGTTACATACTTTTTCCAAATTCAAACTGAACTATAATTATTTTTATTATAATTAACTAAAATCAAATTAATTTTATTTATCATTTAAATGTGCATGTATTCTCATAATATTATCAAATTATATGTTGATTAAAATAAATATTAGAAAATGAAGCGAAAAGCATTAGGAAGTTGCATACCTAAATAACTAATACATTTTTGGAAACCTATGAACACATATGAATATTTAAAATAACTAAATTATTTTAAAAATTCTAAATAATTTTATGCTTTAAATTTATTAAGTGGTAAAATAAAACTTATTTTAAGTAATCTTAAAAATGAGAATTCAGATTCACTTTAGTATTTTGGTTATGGTTATATGAAGTTCCACAAACATAGAAACATAAAATTTAAAAGCAAATTTAATGTTAAGAAAAAATAATAATTTTAACAATAATAAAATATAATATATTTACCTTGTTAAAATATATATTTTATGTTATTTTAAAATGTTTTGTAATTATTTGATATGTAACATATGTTTATTGTTAATTTTTTATTTTTAAAAATCTCTTAAAAATAAGAAGTTTACAAAAAAATTTGATTGTATTTTAGAAATCATATTATATAAATAAAATATAATTTATAAAAAAAAATTTTTTGCTGTGATTTAAAGATATTATTGTCAAGTAAATATATGAAAAATAAATAAAACATTTCAGTAATATTAATTAATTATAAATGATTCCGAGTCAATCAAAATTATATCAGTTTGTGTTACTTAAATTATCTTATGTAATCATCTAAGAAAATAGTTACATATATAATAATTATATCTATGACTCTGAATATTTTTATATTTTTATTGTTTAAAATTATGTTTTAAAAGAAATAATATTTTTTTTCTAATATCAAGATTATGTGTGTGAATTTTGTTTTATAAAATCACGTTATATACAAATATATATTTTTCATCTAAGAAAATATAGATATAAAGAAATATTTTATCACTTCAAAAATATATTTTATGTTATTTAAAATATTTTTATGGAATATTTCTATTTTGTGAACTTTCCTTTTTAATGAAATCATATTATATATACATATATTTTCGTTTTTAAATTGGTTCTTAAACTTTATAAATGTTTCTTTTTTATTATATATGTTATTTGGAAAATTTAAAAAGGAAACTAAATAAAAATTCAATAATAGTATTTAAATATAATATTATTAATTCATTAAAGGTATCAGTGTAATAAACCATCATGAAAATTAACGTGAACGTGACCAATAGGAAAATGACTTCTCAAATAATATTATAGATATTGTAAAACATATATAAAATCTAAAATATGTAATAAAATAAAAGTTAGCATTAATTAGTCCAATGGGATTTGGACTTTGACATCAACATGAACAAGCACATAAAAGGAGAGTTTGTGATAAGTATTGACTTAAAAAGGGACTCTTGAAAAATGGTGAATATATGTTTTTATTTCAGTATTTGATATTGATCTCTTGTTTCCTTTGGTAGAACCTTTCATTTTCTGTGGGTTTGGGGAGGACAGGAGGAGTAGATGTTGATTGCAACGTCAAAGAGAGTTTTGACATTTTCTTTTTCCTGTATTAAATTGATAAAGCTTTGTCTTCTCTAACCAATACTTATCACAAACTCTTCTTTTCTTTTCATATATCTTAGGAAATACATGTAACAAAAAGCTAGGCATACCGTGGGAGTATACAAATATGAAAAATACAAAATCATGTTACTGAACGTTGGTGAATTTTCATAACTCGATCTAACCTGTAATATAAAAACAGCTCCCTCCTTCTTGATCAAGGGACATTGTAAAATCATGTTAATCACTAATCCTCACACTACTATATATGACCAATGAAGACACTGGCCATTGACATTTGCATACAAGCAGTCTAACTATGTTCATCACCATCATCATCAAGAAGCAAGCAAGCTTTCCAAATCATAGCTTAACAGTTCTTCGAAATTCATCTGAGTTTCAGCTTCAAACTGCATTTCTTGGTGATGATCAAGAAAACCACTAAACTGACTTGAATTCTGTAATCCCTTACAAAATAGGGAAGTAGAGGAAAAAAACAAATGAGTGTGTGTATGAAATATGGTTATGAAGATGTAAAAGAGAGATGGACCCACCTCAGATTCTCCAGGATTGTTCATAGGAGTGGCTAAAGAGTGACTATGCTCAACATTGTCGACACCGGAAGAAGAAGAGATCTTACTCGCTTCACCCTTAAACTGTACTTTGCAGATTGTATATGCCCCGCTCTGCCAACCCCAATTCAGTATAATCGATTGATTAGTGATCAAAACAGAGCAATAACAGGAAAAAGAACTAGAAAATGTACCTCATTAGGAGAGAGGCAAGAAGTGTGATGATACTCGTGCATAACCCAGTTGGATTTGGAACCGCTCTTGTAAAACACCAAAACCCTTTTCTCACCTATCTTTTCGCGGTTACCTCTCTTTCGCTTGATAGAATAGGTAACGCCCGTTTTCTTCCAAAAACCGGACTTGGTTTTCCTCTTCTGTCGCTCACCTTTCTTGTATTTGCTTTCCTTGCGTCCGAAGAAATACCAAACCTGGTTACTCGACTCGATCCTCGACTGCGCTGTGAAGTAACAAAACGATATGAAAATCAGAAGTTAGTTAGCGGACGATCCAAACGTGATAGAGACAGTGGAGGGGAGACGTACGAGGTAAATCCCAAGGATCGAAGTTACAAATATTGAGAGTGCTAATGACTTGATCGACATGGCTCGTGTTGGAACCACCATTATTTTTCAGACGGAGATAATGGTCTACGATCTCCTCGTCCGTCGGAAGAAACCTGAGCCCCACCATATTCTCCATTTTTTGCTTCGGCGGCGACAAAAATTTCAGATAAGAACAAAAGAAATCAAAATGAGTAAGAGAGAGAGAGAGAGCTTTCAATACTTGGAGAAGGAAAGAAGGTCAAGGCAGTATTTATAGGACAACGGTGAAAGTCGGGTCCGGTCCCACGCGTGCCAATTCTTGCGGAGCAATATTAAAAATTTCAAAAAATAAAAGAGACGAGAGAGACAAAGACACGGTCGGCTAAGGTAAGGGTGAGTTTTGGAAACGTACAGTAGTATTTGTTAGCATATTTTAATATGGGACTCCCGCCTTAACTAGAACATTCTCACAAACTCAAACACATAGAAGAAGGGCAGTGTGGCCCCACAGTTGGCGATACTTGCGCGAAAATATCAAAAATTCAATAGAATTGGTCCCACAATCAAAGAGATTTTAACGTTGACCTTTGATTCTCTGGATCATGTCACCGTGAGTCCGTGACACCAATGGAACGACGTTTGCATCAACTATCCCAATCGTAAAAAACAATAAAAAGGGCCGACGTCATTGAGTTTTGGGAAAGTAATATAGGTTGCACACGTTTTATAAAACAAATCCGGTATTCTGTTTACCTCAAAAACATAAGCTTTGTACCCCAAAAGACATGCTTTAATCTCGTAAATGTAATCTGTTTTCCTTTTCTTGATTGTCCATATCATGAATAAGTGAGCAATAACCTTGTAAGAAACTTAATAAAATACTGTAAGTATTAAAATGGAATCTCCAAAATGTGAGAAACTGCCAAAAAATAGTGGTGAATCACATGTTAGTTTAATAATGGTCATAATTAGGGATGGGCGTTCGATACCCATTTGGATTTAGATTGGATATTCGGATTTTTGAGTATTTCAATATGAAGGTATGGAACCCGTTCGGATATTTCTATATTTTGGATCGGGTTCGGGTATTTTTAGTTCGGGTTTGGCTATTTCGGGTTGGGTTCAAATATTTAGATTTTGAAAGAAAATAAAATAAAATTTTCATTTTTTAAGTTTCTTTATTTAAAATTTTAGATTAAGATTTAGATTAACTGATTTTTTTTATTTTTAATAGATTGAATGATTAATAGATTTGGAGAGAATATTTCAAAAATAAATAGACAATAATTTGGCTATTGTTTTTAGAATTTGGATATAACTTTTGTTAATACCTGAAACAAAAAGCTTGATATTCATTTTAAGTAAGTATCAAATCATTTTCTCTATAATTATATATATTATATGATCTTAAATTATGTATAACATCAATATAAATATTTTAAATAAAATGAGAGATGTAAACTAGAAATATAAGAGTAAGTATACATATGTTCGGTTATCTCTAGATGGATTCGGATATTATCCGTACGGGTTCGGATATATAATCTCTCATAAATCAATATCCATTCAAGTATTTTGCTATTTTGGTTCAAATTTCGATTCGGATTTTTTGGATCGGGGTTTGGATGGGGTTCAGATTCGGGTTTGGTTATCGGATAAAGTGTCCATCCCTGGTCATAAGATTGGATATTCGGATTTTTGAGTATTTCAATATGAAGGTATGGAACCCGTTCGGATATTTCTATATTTTGGATCGGGTTCGGGTATTTTTAGTTCGGGTTTGGCTATTTCGGGTTGGGTTCAAATATTTAGATTTTGAAAGAAAATAAAATAAAATTTTCATTTTTTAAGTTTCTTTATTTAAAATTTTAGATTAAGATTTAGATTAACTGATTTTTTTATTTTTAATAGATTGAATGATTAATAGATTTGGAGAGAATATTTCAAAAATAAATAGACAATAATTTGGCTATTGTTTTTAGAATTTGGATATAACTTTTGTTAATACATGAAACAAAAAGCTTGATATTCATTTTAAGTAAGTATCAAATCATTTTCTCTATAATTATATATATTATATGATCTTAAATTATGTATAACATCAATATAAATATTTTAAATAAAATGAGAGATGTAAACTAGAAATATAAGAGTAAGTATACATATGTTCGGTTATCTCTAGATGGATTCGGATATTATCCGTACGGGTTCGGATATATAATCTCTCATAAATCAATATCCATTCAAGTATTTTACTATTTTAGTTCAAATTTCGATTCGGATTTTTTGGATCGGGGTTTGGATGGGGTTCAGATTCGGGTTTGGTTATCGGATAAAGTGTCCATCCCTGGTCATAAGCATCTGGTTTTTAGATTTACAACACTTTCTAGTTATTTTTAATTTTTAGAGCTAGTTATTTTTATTATGTTAATATCATACAGTTAACTCACTTTTATAAAGTTCAAGAACTTGACAATTTGATAAGAATATTAAAATTATTAGAAGGTCATTTT
Source organism: Raphanus sativus (assembly GCF_000801105.2). NCBI lineage: Eukaryota > Viridiplantae > Streptophyta > Magnoliopsida > Brassicales > Brassicaceae > Raphanus > Raphanus sativus. The sequence continues at coordinate 20,311,483 of NC_079515.1, forward strand.
CAAAACGTGAAAAACTGAAAAAATAGTATGTACCAATCATTCATCACTCATAATTGCAATAACTATTTGTTTGATTTATTTTTAAAGATACAAATATGGATCCTATGCATAATTGAAATACAAAAAGTGTAAAAAAAAAACATAAAGCATGTACAAAGTGAGTTACGGTTTACTTGATAAGGAAGAGACCAATGGCCGTAACGATGAGCGTTGAAGGTAAACCAAACTTGATGTGTTTAGTGAAAGTGAGAGTGTATCCTTGGCTCACTGCTCTGCGAGCTTGCTCACACACTATCAAGTTAGCCGCTGAACCAAGCAACGTCAAGTTTCCAGCCACCGTGCTCACCCACGCCAGCAACAACCACGCCTTCTTCTCCTCCCCCCCTGCCGCCGCTGATGCCGCTACTCTTGCTCCCAACAATAGCACTGCACACACAATTGTTAACAGCTAAATAAAAAAATCTAGCTAGATATAATAAACATACAAAAAACATGTTTGCTTTGAACACACCGGTTGGTACATTGGAGGCTACATTGGAGAGGACAAGAATCACAACTGCTAGAACCACGGTTCCTTTAACTTCCCCTATATTCGCGTACGGCTCCATGAGATCCCACAGAGCCGTAGGGATACCAGTTTTATTAAATCCATCGACAGTTATAAACATCCCACAGAAGAATATCAAAAGCGAATAAGATACTTTCTCCAGAGACGGCCTTGCATCTTTAAAATCAAGAACAACAAGAGCTAAAGCCGCGGTAATCGCAGTCCACGACATGTTCAACCCCATAAGCAGAGATACAAGCATCCCAAGCGTAATTAAATAAACACTCGATTTCCACAAAACTCTTCTCCATCTCTTGGTTCGAAACACCAACACATCGTTGTTGGTGGTAGGAATAGGATAGCTCTCTCCTTGTGACTCAGCGTCAGCTTGGTGGTCTCTAGACGCAATGCTCTCACCAGAGGAAGCTCCTCTGTTCCTGAGCGTCTCGGGATCCGTTCTCACGTTAGTTTCCTCCGATCTGAAAGAGCTGAGATGCGGTAACGTAGCTGGAGAAAACCGATGGGACGTGACATCTTCTTCTTCAACAACTTCAGAAACTTCATTCTCCTCCTCCTCTTCTTTACGATCAGACAACAACCGCCAGTACATAGCGAGAAGCATCGCAGCGTTAACAGTGATCCCAACGATCATAGCGGGAAAGACTCCAAGAAGAAACTCCCAGAACGAGATCCTGCTCTGAACAGCAATAACAAGATTCTGAGGGTTACCAATAGGAGTCGCGGAAGAGCCAATATTAGCACTCGTGGCTAAAGCGAGCAGAAAGGGGTGAGGAGGGAGGTTCTTCTGCCTAGCGATCTTCAGCACGAACTCGGTCAGCACAACGCAGCAAGTGTCGTTGGTGAAGAGAGCGCTGGAGACGGCGGAGACGAGACAGACGCGGCAGAGCAAGTCTTTGGCTCCTCTGCTTTTCCAAGAGAGGAGCGTACCCAAGTACTTGAACATGTCGGCTCTCTCGAGGTAGATGCTGACGACCATGGTTCCGAAGAGGAGGCCGAGGATGGGGAGGTCGATGGCTGCGTAGGCTTGGTCCGGGGTGATGACTTGGAAGATGACCATGAGCATGGCGCCGAAGAGGGAGCCGGCTGTTCGACCGATTGGGAGGAAAGGGACTGATGGGAAGACAGCTAATATCCAGAAGATTGCGAAGGCTATGGAGCCTAGGACCAGCTTCACTACTGGTGCCATTGCCATTGGATCTTTGTTGCTAAAGAATTGGGATTAGGAATCAATTTACAAGTTAAAAATTGATTTGGGATAATGAACAGACAAGTAGAAGCTACTTTGGAGAGAAATAAACAGAGCAGACGAAGAGGAGTCACCTTTATAGTTAAGCCATAAAGAAAGCACTTTTTGAAACCCAAAAGCCTTTTCTCTTGTTGTTGTTGTTGGGATCGCTGTTTCAGATCTTCATTGTTCACCAGTTTTCGATAAGTTAACAATGATTTGACTCGTCTTTGCATTAATAAATTATTTTTTATTACTATTCAATCTAATATGATGACAGCCAAATTGTCGTGTTAACGAGTCAACAATCACGATACTGTCATTAAGTTGAAATATTTAAATGAATGTATCAATCCCCTATATAAAAGGTCTTTTTATCAAAAAAATATTGATTTTTTGCACAAATTTTTTTTGATTAGTTTAAAGGATAATTTAAAATTTAAAGAGGTTTGTAAGCTAATTGGTGTAAATCTCAATCTCATTGCCTCTTTAACATTTTACAAGGGGGGAGCAGCCATACTAATAAACAAAACTTAAGTACAGAGCACTTTAACTCGTCTTTGCATTAATAGTGTTTTTAATCCAATCTACAATGTACATAACATGACAACCAAATCGTCGTGTTAACGAGTCAAGTATCATGATAACTGTAATTAATTGAATATATTTATAGGAACGTATCAAACCCCATCACAAACTTATTTTTTATTTCACTGAAGAGTCCATTCAATCTTTTTTTTTTAACACAAAAGAGTCCATTCAATCAAAAAAAGCATATTATCATTTTCGTTTCAGAAAAACAGAGGGGTGCTATTACCAAAGTTCAAAATGAAGAAACTATACAAACTTTACAGAGGTTTGTACGCTTCTTGGTGAAAATCTCTCGTTGCTCCTTTAAAATTATACAAGAGCCACAATAATGAACAAAACTTAACTAGAGAGCACTTTTGACCGATGAGAACTGTACAGTGAGACAAGCGTGGTCAGAGAGACTGTAATCTTCCGGCCACAATCCTTTCTCTGTTTCCTGCGGAAACAAAACAGCTCTCTCCACTTTCAATCCGACCGCTTCTTCTTCTTCTTCTTTCTTACTCTCCATTACACTCTCTTTGCACTTTTCAGACTGATCCACCATCCTCATGTTCCAAATTTTCTGACAATACATAAACCACATATACATTAGTGCCGTTCTAAACGAAACTAACATTTTATTGGTTTGTGATTTTTGTTTTACCTTGAGTTCTTCATAGTCGAAGACACCATTTCCATCAAGATGAGCTCGAACCCATAGCTCTTTTGTCTCTTGGAAGCTAAGTCCATGTGGTATACCCGTTAGATTTACCTTTCGAAGCCCTTTGCAGAATCCAGAGTATGTTAGTGTATCACTATGATTCTTTCCCCCAAGAAATGCAAATGCCTTGTCTTCAGCTATGGAAGCTTTCTGGAGTTGATACTAGAAACACCATCAAGAATTATTCAAAACAAAGGACGTGAAGTGATTAACAATTTTTGTTTGTGAAGATTTGCAAATGTCACATTGTCACTCACCTTGATAATGCTGAAAACAGCTTCGACCCAACTTGTTCTCAATGGTTTTCTTGAATTGCTGCTAGTAGGATTACATAGCCATATGAAATCAACTCCGCATATGTTTCCCCTGTGGTTCCTATGGCTAACCCACTAACAAAAACAAAAGATAGAAAGACGGTTAAGGATGAACCAGGCTTTAATAACAGTGAGAATCATGAAAAAGTTCATAAGAAATCTCTAACCCTATGAGCATCACTATCCGTGTACTGATGAGCAACGTCGTATGATGATATGAACCCTTGAGATCTCAAGAATTTGTAAACATGCCCACGCTTGCTTCCATTCCAGTCACTAAATAATAAAATTCTCTGATCATATTGTACTTACTGGTGAGTGGACACAGTTTCAATTACTCTTAAAAGACAAAGAAGCTCACCCGCAGAGAATAATGGGTATGTGGCTAAGTTTGTTTTCCTTTTGGTAAGCTTCAAGATATTCAAGAATCTTGTAAACCTGTCAGAAGAAATCAACGATGATCACACCAACAGAAAAGAAAGAAGCAAAACGATAAGAAGGATTGGCAAACCTGATGCAGTCTTGCAATGGATAAACTAGAATCATGTGGGAACAAGAGATGAGTGTTGACTATAAGAAATTCTTGTTGAACATTTTGTCTCCCATCAAGAGGGAAGGGAAGAACTGATTTGACATGTAAGAGCTGAGCAACACGGTCTCCAAAATCGTTAAAGAGCAGTTCCCGGTAATTTACAAGTTCAAAGTAGTCCTTATGTATGGCTGTTAAAAGACCTGTAATAAACAAATCCAACCTAGAACAATTCAGCAATAACCACTCCTAAGATTCTAATGCCTAGAAAAAGTGTTTTAAACAACAATGATAATGTGTTAAAAAAAAAAACAACAACAATGATAAATTTGAACCAAAAAAAAAAATGATAAATTTGAACAAAAAAAAAACAATGATAAAATGGGAGAACCTTACTTACCATCACCACGACGGTTTGTTCTAGGCAACTGGAAAATACTGTAGCCTGCAGAGCCAAGGCGATCATGGTACATGTTCACCAGTTCTTCATTCGCAACCCAAACTTCCTATCAACAGTCACAGTTCTCTTAAAACCACATACAAAAGAGTCAAACGTTGACTTTTTTAAAGATTTATTATTTACCTGGAGACAGATCACTGAGGACCGTTGATGGAGTAATAGCAAATCTAAAATCTTTTGGTTCCGAGTAAACCAAAGGGCGCGAAAATGGCTCTCTCGAATGCTCTGATTCTGTACACACAACAAAAAACCAACGTTGTCGAGCGAGAAAACTTTCGGAAAATCAAAAGAAGAAGAGAAGAAACAAACAAACAAACAAACCAGTTGATCAACGCGTTTATAAATGGGAGCCAAGATATTGAAAGTGGTACACGAAATACTCGTTGAAGGAGCTAAGCTCGAGTTCAGTCTCTGCACCAATCACATCGGATCTCTCACAAGTCAGAACAATATAAAAACTATCAAAAAACCTTGAGTCGACGACGACTTACCATAACTGAAAGCGCCTTGTTGTGTCTGCCGGAAAAAAGATGAGAGTCGATGAAGGGAGATGAATCGACGACGACTCTCCTGTGATGCCTTTCTTTTCGAATTTACAAGCGGATGGATGATTTGTATATTTTTTCTTTTAGGCACGACTGATTTTTTTTATCTATTTTATTTAAATTCATCTATACCACATAAAACACGCATTTGTAAGGTCCATGAAGTTTCATTCACAATTGCTATTATATTTTCCACGTCGTTTCGTTCACCAATTGCTACTAAAATTTTCCGTGTAATTTCATTCACGACTGACAAAGCAAATTCTTCAAAATCCAATGATAATAGCAATCTTTTATAACTCTGCGTCTTTTTTTTTCTTTTATCATCAGTTTAAAACAGTCTCATACCAATTTAAAAATACTAGGGTTTTATCCGCGTTACGCGCGGATTACATGTTATAAAAAATTTACAATGATTTTATTTGTTTTATTAATATTTACGTTTTGGATTTACATTTTGTTCTAAAACATTTTTTAAGCCGGTTTCAAAAATATGTAATATCATTTAATTGTTTTTGTTATTGTTCTTTTTCAGATGCTGTGATTGGTAGACTTTTAATGATTTTTTTACTGTTGTGACAAACTCCAAAAAAAATAAGATTGGTTGTTTCTATAAATATGAAATTTCATCATTTTTTACTGTTACGAATGATTTTCATGTAATTATTTTTCTGTTTTAAATTATACTTATTTTAGTTTATACATATTTTATTTAAATATTAGATGCATCAAGTAATTTTAGAAAACTAAGTCATATATATTTGTCACTCTTTTTTTGAGAAAATATTTTGTCACTCTATATTTAATATTATTAATTATTATTATTTATACTTTGTTAGTAATTTTATATTTAAACAAACAAAAAATTTATACATAAAATATATTATATTTGAAATATGTATATATATATATATATAAATTTTAATATGATACTGGATTTTTTAATAAATTTTAATATTTTACATAATGTATTATAAATTTTAAAAAATAAAGTTAAAGTAACATTTATATTTATATTTACAATTGAAATATTCTATAAATAAGTTCCATTTTTCATTATATTAATTATAAATATTTTATATTTTTATTACCACAACACATTCTAAAATTTTTAATCGTGTGCTGACTAAAAATCAAACTAAATATATTATTTTGCTAAAAAAATTTCTATACTTCATACCTAATCTATTTTAGTTTTCATTCAACGTTTTCATGTTTTTATGTTTATTTATATTTATTTTTCAAATTTATATTAAATAAATGTAATAGTAAGATAAATTAACATATATTAAATGATTTAGTTTATTATTTATTTTAAAATTTGATGATGGACAAAAGAAAACTAATTATATAATAGATCCATGCATTTTCTAAAAGTAAATGAAAAAACAAATTATAATATAAGTATGAAATTATAAATTCGATAACTGCTAGCGATTAGCTTAATACATTCGAAAAAACCAACATCAACAATAATACCATCAGGCATCAGCCAACATGATCACAATTTACATGTTTGTATAGAGATGATAGAAGTTGAAAGTGAAAGGAGATGTCTAAGCATAGACGCAGAAGATTAATGTATAACACATGATTCTGTTCTGTCGTTGTAAACCCGTTCTTGATCTCCATGATTCTGCTTCTCCCTCTTTTCCTCTTTTTATGTGTTGGGACTAAACCAACAAAACAAATGAACTGAATCAAACCCAAGCGGAAAGTAAAATGTCTACCAAACTGAAACCAAACCAGCTGTAAAGTTTTTCTACGCTTTGTTCAAACAAACACAGAAGTAATGATTCTCTCCTCCAACCTGAGAGATCTTTCAAATACATACTAAAAACAAACAAAACCATGTAATTAACTGTTACGAATAAGAAAGTTCTAAATATTATACAAAAGAACAAAAACTCACACCAAACAGTTGATAATGTTTGACATTGTTTTTGTTGAACCATTCTAAACGGGGACTCCATTTTTGGCCTGGTTTCTTTCTATAGTTTCCATTCTCTAATCTTCGCTAAAATCTTCTCCACTTTCATCATACATGCTTCTAGAGTTAATGCTAGGTCCTCTATTGCAGTATTTATTTGCTTCAAACTTTCATCATCATCATCATCCTTCTCATTGGATCTCTCGTTTTCTCCACCTTCATGGAGAAAACACTCTGCTTTCCTGTTTCCATCTGCAAATATCGAATTTTTTTCCTCAGCCTTAATTTTATTAATATCAACCTAATAAGCACAGTTTTGACTTCTCTCAAATGGTGATCTGAAGGGTAATTTTCCTGTTTCTTCTTTGTCTTCACTCCTTTGCTTGATTTCTTGTGGTGAAATCTGAATCATTTTTTTTGCCTCAAGTCTGTAAATTTTTCCAAGTGATTCAGAAAAATCTCCTCAGCCTTTCTCTCTTTTTTTTTGTCACTGTCCTTAACCTTTTTCTCTAGATCTTAACATCTGAGCTGCGGTAATTTTCTCAAAATGATCCATACAACTATCATTATCATTGGCATGGCTCGCCTGTCTCCCAAATGCTTTTGAAACAACTCATTAAGTGGCAGCACCTCTCTTGAAGCTGATCGACCAATACCTAAGACAAACATACTTTTTAGGAATAACACAAACCTAAACATTTTGTCATCAGCTGTAAAGGAACTCGAACTTGTCTGCTAACGTCACCATTGTTAGTCTTGTTGGTGGCATCAACACCAACTGCCCAAATAGTCGACGTTGTCGTCTTAAAACCAAGTTTTAAAGTTCCAGGTCCTGAAAATATTGTATGCAAGGAACCAAGTAAGTTCTATATGATTTGGTTAAAACAAAGTCCATGAGAGAGATAACCATCCTACCGTTAATGAGATTCCCACCAAAAGCTAGGACAAATAATCACACATCCAATGACCAAATTGAGTTTTGAAAAAAAGAGACTACATCTCAGTTTGTCACGATCAAACCAGGTGTACCAAAGGCCACATCCATAAGTTTGAACACCAACCTCCAAGCATCCACCTTTAGTTATCTGTCAACACCAATCCCATGATTTTAAATTTAAAAAAAAAAAAAAACTGAAAATGCGAATTGACAAAGAAACAAAAAAAAAAAGGTTCCACCTTTGAAACGGGCTTGAGTTTGAGGCAAGGGCTATCAGTGTGAGCACCAATAATATGGAATCCGTTTCCAGCTACATATCTGTTCACAAAGATAGAAACTTTAGATAAATCGATCTCACAATCATTCATGAGTTTGGTTACAAAAGAAGAAGTAAAAGATCATACTTTTTGCCAATGGCAAAAGCAACAATGGTGGAGTAGTTTCTTGTGAAGAAATACTTTCTGCCGGCTTCGAGTTTCCAGTCATCTCTCTCGGAAATCTGTTCATACCCAGCGTGTAGCTACAACAGTTAGATCAAAGATTTAAAAAGGAGGTAAAAAAGAATCAAAAGCTACGATTGATTAAGAGCCCTACGATTTTAACATCTGTGAATCTCACAGTTTTGATCCCCTACCAAAACAGACTTGTTGGAGCTTGAAGTTTTTTTTTTATTTCACCAGCAACTCTCTCTCCGCTAGAGACTCTCTGGTGATTGTGAATCTTTGTCACTGAAGATGTCGCCGTGACAAATCTCTCCGTAACTGATTGCCAAAAGAAAATCTCCGGTAAACTTCTGGTCGAACGGAAACCTGAAACATGTTCAGAAAATAAAAACCCAAAGGAGCTATTTATAAAGGATCTTAGATGAAACAGACGCAAAAGATCTATAGAATTCAGAGTGAGTAACCGAAGAGACTTCATTTACTCCATGATTAAAGAGCAATAGGGGTGGCAGGGCCGCCCCAGAGGGGGAAGCCACCCAAGCCAAAGATTGGAGCATCCAAATTAATGGGTCATATTTTAAAAAAAAAATTATTAGTATATTGATAAATATATAAATTTTGTAGGTTATTTTGTTAAAATATTATTTATTAGGCATTTTTATTTAGAACTAGATATGAGCCCGTTGCGTTGCAACGGGTTTTGTTTAATGTTTTTATTTTATGAAAACCATAAAAATGAAAATATTTGTAGTTAAATTGTATGATTTTACATATATAATGTGAAAAATATTTTTTGCCATTTTAATAGGTTCCATTTTCAAAATTCGTTTTTTTCAGTATCACTAATATTTTTATAATTTTAAAGCAATGACAGATTTTTATTGACACATTCACAATTTGATTTTTTTAGAGTTTTGATAAAGTTACTAAATCTCTAAATCAAAAGTCATAAAACCACAAAAAAGTAATTAAAGCTTGGTTCTTCAAAGTTATTAATTTTTCTTTTCTAAATCTCTTTAAATCAACAAAAGAGAGTTGTATCATATTTTTCTACACATGTCACAATGTTTTTTTTTAAATAACAAATAAAATTCACTTCCTTTTTACAATTAATTTTTGTTTAGATTTTTTTTTAAACTGAAAATTACTGTAAAGTATTTTTTAACAATATATAATGTAAAAGACTATGTAATAGTAATTTTCCTTCTCTTATACCAAAATCAATTTGTACAATATTTAACACTAATTTTTATTTTCTAAAATCATAAAGAATAGATAATTGTAAAAAAAATATTTGATTTTAATTATCCTTTTTAAAAATCTTAATAAAAATTGTAAAATAATGTTTAATTTTAATTTTCCTTTATTCAAATCATAATTAAAAGGTCACAAAACAAAAGAAACTACAATCTTATTATTGACATATTAACACGATTTTTAAAACAAAGCTATAGTAATTTTCTTTTTTAAAATTGCTATATCAAAACCGATTTGTATAATAATATTAAAATTAATTTTCATTTTCTAAAATCATAAATTTTTTTTAAAAAAAAATATCTTATGATAAAGCTAGTTACTATTATTTACAATACTTTTTTTCAAGAAATAAAAATTACTATTAAATAATTATCTATATGAAAAATTTTATTTAACACATGTTATAATCTTAAATATAAAATTGACATGTGTCACAATCATGTTAATTACTAACTTTGAAGAACCAAAAAAATATTTGATTGTAATTATCCTTTTCAAAAATCTTAAACCAAAAAATTGTAAAAGAATGTTTAATGTTAAATTTTCTTTATTCAAATCCTAATTAAAAGATCATAAACCAAAAAAAACTACAATCTTATTATTGACATATTAACACGATTTGCAAAACAAAGTTATAATAATTTTCGTTTTTACAAATTCTATATCAAAACCGATTTGTACAATAATATTAACATTAATTTTCCTTTTCTAAAATCATAAACAAATAATTGTAAAAAAAATATCTTATGATAAAGCTAGTTACTATTATTTACAATACTTTTTCTCAAAAAATAAAAATTACTATTAAATAATTATTTATATAAAAAAAAATATTTAACACATGTCACAATCTTAAATATAAAATTTAATTAGTAACTTTGAAGAATCAAGTTTCACGTAGCTTTTATAATTTTCCTAGATTATAGGAAGTAGTATATTTTATTTTAATTAAATAAGGAAAATACATTTAATGCTTAAAATAAATAGGTTAGTTGTTTCAGTGACATAGGATTGTAAATAAATGGTAAATCTAAGGTTTAATTCTTATTTCTAAAAAAGGAAAATTACTATTAAATAATTAAAAAAGGAAAATTACTATTAAATAAATATTAAATAATTCTTATTTTAATATTTGTTTAAAACTTAAAAAAGGAAAATTACTATTAAATAATTATTTTATAAAAATTAGTATTTAACACATGTCACAATCTTAAATATATAATTGACATGTGTCACGATCATGTTAATTAGTAACTTTGAAGAACCAAGCTTTATATAATAAGAAAACTTAAAAAAGGAAAATTACTATTAAATAATTATTTTATAAAAATTAGTATTTAACACATGTCACAATCCTAAATATATAATTGCCACGTGTCACGATCATGTTAATTAGTAACTTTGAAGAACCAAGCTTTATATAATAAGATAAGATTTGTTAGACTTTATATCCAAATTAATGGGGCATATTTTTCAAAAACAATTATTAGTATTGATAAATAAATAAATTTTATAGGTTCTTTTGTTAAAATATTACTTATTAGACATTTTTAGTTAAAATAAGATTTGTTAGACTTTTCAACAATATTTATGAATTTGTTAAAAATTCAATTTATAAGTAAATTTCTATTTTATACAATAGTTAAAACCCTAATTAAAAGTCAGAAATAAAACAGTTCGAAAGGTATGAAAAAACTCAGAGGATAGTTTCAGGATTGATTATTTCAACACACTAATGGATCAAGCTCTAGTTTCCCTTGAATCCAGATTTGAACAATTCGAAAGGTATGAAAAAACTTTTGGATTTTTGTTTGATTTAAAAAAGCTAAGAGATGCAAGTGAGGATACATTGAGAGCATCATGTCTGAATCTGGAAGCTTTTTTACGCAATGGTACTCATTCAGACATAGTTGGTGATGATTTGTTTATGGAACTAAAAATTCTTCGAGAATCAATACCCGAAGTAGTTCGAAAGCCTATTGAAGTGCTTGAATTTTTGAAAAGAATGGAGGATTGTTATCAAAATACAGAAATTGCTTATCGCATATTGTTAATCATTCCGGTGTCGGTCGCCACAGCTGAAAGAAGCTTTTCGAAGTTGAAGTAAAGAATTATTTGCGGTCTACCATGTCACAAAAAAGGTTAAATGGATTGACTATGTTATCAATTGAGACAGCTATGGTTGAAAGACTTGACTATAGAAGTCTAATGGATGATTTTGCAGGGAAAAATGCAAGAAGATTTGTATTTCAACATTAAGTGTTCTTAATATCAATATTTTTAGTAGACTATGGAATTTGATTTTTCTAAATAAAAATTTAAGTTGTTTTATACTGTTTTGTGGTCTTGATAAATTATGTACAAAGTATTGACAAAAAAAATTATGCACAAGGTGTTGATAAAAAAAATTATGCACAAAGGCATAATTTTATATTTGGATTGGGGCAATATAAAAGGTTAGTCCGGCACTGAGGGGTGGGGGAGAGGATTGATTGATCGTGAAAAGAAGGAAGAACGGTACTGGGTTTCTAAAAAATTAGGAATGGTCAAACGGACTGCTGTAAAATCACGAAGCCCATTTATACAAACTCTTATCTGATGTGGCGACATACCTCCAATGCTATTGGCTGATTTAATTAAAAGAGGTGGACACTCTAAGAGAGCTTCATATTCTCCTTTTAATAGTATAGTATATATAATAGATACTAGATTTTGATCCGCCCTTTAAAAGGGCGGGTATATTTTTGTTTTTTTTTTTAAATTCAGTTTTCATATTTATGTATTTCTTTGTAATCATATCTCTGTATAAATATTAATCAAAATCGCTTTTATAAAATAATAGCAATTTCATAGTTGACTTGATATACGCTCGGTTTTTTGTATTGTAATCCTATATCCGTTTCTTTGTAATCATATTTGTCTATTCTAGATCTTGACCCGTAGGTATAATGTTGGTTTCTAACATTTTCTGTGAATATAAAATATTTTATATAATTTGTTCTCATATAATAATGAAATTTAATTTATATGTTTGTGTATAACATTTTTTAAAATATATGTAATAAGTTGTTCCATCATATCAATACATATTAATAATAGCTAGCTATTATAATTTATTTTATCAAATATATATATTTTAAAATTATAAATTTTATGCATAGTATTTTTATAAAAATATTTTTTTATGAAAATAAGATAATTCATTTACATAACCCGCTGATATTAATTTTACTTATATTTTAAAGCTTCAATTTAAATACAAATTTATTAATTTGTATTGGTTAAATTTGTTTTTTTTTATTATATAAATTTACTATATGTCATTCAATCTCTCCCATACTTGATATATATATATTGAAGTAGTTTTAATATTATAATTTAAATGTGTATACTGTAATATGAAATTTTTGATTACTTTATATATCTTACTTTAATATTTAGCTTTAATAAGTTGATATATGTTGTACAAATCATGAATATATGTTATTATTTAATTTAATAATTTATAATATAGTTAATAAATGGATTAAGTTACTTTACATTTATTATCTGGTGGAGTAATTTAATTATGAATATAAAAAAATATTTCTTATTCTATATGTAAAAAATGAATTAATATTTATTTATAATTGTAGTTAATATTAATTACGAATTTTAATATTTAAAAGTAAATATTAAAAAGAAATATATATTTACATTTTAAATTAAAAATATTATTAAAATGAAATCTTAAAGAGATACTTAACAATATCTTTTAGAGATCTTATTTTGAAAAATATTAAAATAATATATTAGATATGGTATATATTTAATAACAACTAAGTAAGAGAAATAATAGGAAATTAACTAAATTTTATGGTCTAACATAAACTACTTGCAAGTAGATAAAAAGTTCTCCTTTTATTATATTATTGATACGTAACTACAATTTTTCGTTCAAAGAAAAAAAATTGTTACTCGAACATACAATAGATACATACGTACATCCAAAGAAAAAAAAGAATCATATACATCTATTTAGGGAATTTAAGATTTATAATATATTGATATTTAGTTACTTAAGGAAAACAAATCAAAGATATTTTTCTAAAAAGATATTCTCTTTTAATAATTTTTTATCGTGTGGAGTAGTTATAGGAAATTTAGTTGTTAGTTTAAATAAATAATAATTACAATTTTAAATTAAAAACAGTGGCAGTCATATAAATATTTTGAAAATCTATGGGGATGTCAAAAAAAGACTGTTGTTTTAATTGTATTGATTTCTTACGTGTTGCGTTCATCAACGGTCTATTATATTATTAATTTTAATGAATTAGATATAAAATATCTAATTAATATTATTAAAAATTATTTACTAATTCATGTCAATTCAATTTTAGTTTAGTTTTTCAAAAATAAATATATATAATGAAAAGGAACATTTATTACAAATAATTTAATAAATATATTTTCAAAATAATAAAATATTTTCTTTATACATTTTCTTAAAATGAAGATTATTTCTTTCTTAACATAAAGGTTATTTTGCGAATTCTTTTTTATTTTCAATTAAATCAAACTTAAATATTAAAATAATATTTAAATGTGATATCATTGAAAATAAAAACAATTCGCAAATAACCTTTATATTAAAAAAAAAATCTTCCTTTTAAAACATTATCTCTGACAACACTTTTATATATTTTCAAAATAATAAAAAAAAATTCTTTACATATACATTTTCTTATATGATTACAAAGGATATTTAAATAACATATATCCAGTTATACATATTTAGACAAATTTATATATATATATATATATATATATATACTACTATTATTGAGATGATTTGTTCAATTTTGCATATTAATTTTTCTGAAAAAAATATCCACACTTTCTTTACATTTTTATCAGACTACAAAAACAAAAGATCTATAAAATTAATAAATAATATACTTATATAACATGATTTTTCAAGAAAAAATATTTTTTTATCAAAAACAAATCTTAAAATTTGGTATTTATTTATAAAATGTTAAATAATATTTTAAACATGATAATATATATTAAAAAGGAAACTAAAATACTTCTTTATTATAAACCTATTTTCATAAATTAATTTTTCTAACTAGCATAACTATAAATACTTTTCATAAACTAAAAGTATTATACTTTACAATATCAAAAAAAAAACTTTTTACTTTAGTTTTAATTTAATTTTTCTTTATATATGAAATCCAATATATACATAATAAAAATACACAAGGAAATCTCATTCCTATGTTTAATATTATTTAAAATAAAATTCAACATATTACTTTTATATTCATTTGTGTAATTTTGAAACAATTAACTTTACTTATTTTTTATTTAATTTTCAGTATAAATATAAATATAAATATATATATATTAAATATAAATATATATATATATAACATACTTAGAACCAAGAAATTATAGTTGAATAAGATAGAAATAAATGCAATCTAATACAGCAAAATAAAACTGACTAGATATTATATATCTAAAATTACATATGTAATTAAATAATACAATATTATTTAAACTAATTATATAAATTATAAAATTATTTAAAATTGAAAATAAAAAATAGAATGTTTAATTTGATATTAATATATATTCAGTTCATAAATACTTATACACCTTGCTGCGGTGATGGAAGGACAAGACGGAGTTGTGGAGTCTCAACATGGCTTCGCCGCATTTGGGGTGGCCGTCTCCGTGTTGAAGTCCCTGTTGCACCTAATGACGTTAGAGTGGTAGAAGATTTTGGTCCAGAGTTTCTAAGAGAATTCAATAAATACGCTTTCTCTTCGTTCTTCCGAAAACTCAGTGTTTTTTTTTTGTTCTTCCAAAATGTTTTCTAGAGGGGAACAAAGACAATGTGGTCTCTACATTTTCAGAATCACTTCTACACCTCTTATTAGAATTGTTCCTTTCTTACATCTTCGGGTACGTCACATGCATATTGGGGGCAAAACTCTTCAGGATAGTGAAACAGAAGAGAGAATTTTAAGTAATTGGTCTCGTTGAAAAGAGATGAGAGCAAGCTTTGAAGCGTTGGTTTATGTTGTTGCCGAAGCTCAAGAAACTGTTATTATTGTCATGCTCGTTGTTTTGGTTCTAATTGGAGTTGCCAAGTATTGGACTGATGACTTTGTTTAAGTTGTTTAAAAACAATATTATTTAAGTTACAAAAAAACAATATTACATATATAACATGATTTTTGAAAAACAAATCTTACAAATTGGTATTTATTTTTTGAAGTGTTAAATAATATTCTAAAAAAAGATTTTAAACAATATAATATGTATTAGAAAACTTAAAATACTTCTTTATTGTAAACATATTTGATAAATAATTAAAAAGTGTTTTTACTAGCATAACTCTAATACTTTTTATAAACTAAAAGTATTATACTTTACCATATCAAAAAATGTTTATTTTTACTTAGTGTTTACTTTGGTTTTAATTTAATTTTTACTTATATTTTAAATCCAATATATACATAATAAAAATACACAAGCAACCCTAATTCTTATGTTTAGTATTATTTAAAATAATTTCAACATATTATTTTATATTTATTCATGTAATTTTGAATCAATCAACTTTAGTTATTTTTCTATTTAAACTTCAGTATATATATTAAGTTATACATAATTTTAACTTTTGGACAACACATAATTTTACTATCTAAGATAACAACCAATCTAATTGCAAATAATAAAATACCCAAGCTTTTATTTATTTAGAACCTAAATATTATAGTTTAATTTTGAGAAATTTTAAAACACCTAAATAATAATTAAACTGACTACATATTATATATCTAAAATCACATATGTAATTAAATAACATAATATTATTTAAAATAATTATTTATAAATGATAACAAATCTTTTGACAAATTGCTTTAAATGATAAAATTGTTTTAAAATTGAAAACAGAAAATTAATTATTATAAAATATTTAGTTCATCATAAATATACAGAATGGTGATGGGATTGGGAGGACACAATGGATTTGTGGAGTCTCGAAATGCATCATGCTTCTTGCCTCATGTCAGTGACCGTGACACGGTTCCTACCAAAGCAACTTTTTTTATACGTTTTTATTCATGAAACTAAATTGCCATGGGTCAAGTTGCTTAATCTGTTAATCACGTCGTAAAAACATTACTGTATTTTTGTCAACGCATAAATAAATATTATCGTTGGGTTGTAAGAATTTTGTCTAATTGTCTATAATCGTTGTCTCACCTACGATTTAGGGGCTGACTGGTTTTTCCGCTACCACCCGCAAACACAGTTTTTGCGGTTCATACCGGTTGTTGGCGTTTCGAAACAATTACAGAAAACGCTACAAATCGTTTCAAACCGCTCCGAATCCCTAAAAATCAAAAGCTGGTTCCAGCTAGCGTTTGCGGCTGCGGGCGGTTGCAGGAAGATACTTAAATAAAAATAATACTAAAAATATCCAATAAAAAAATTTAATTGAAATAATAGAAATTGTAAAATGTATACATATTGTATTTCAATTTATATTATAAAAATTTAAAACCAAAATATTTTATAAATTTTAAAAATTTAATAATATGATTTATATTTAATATATTATTATTATTTTTAATATTTTTATAATTATATAAAATGTAAATATTGTTAAATTATTATTTAACAGATGTTGCGTTTGGTAGTTTACCAATCCTAAGAGTCCCGCAAACGCAACAATTTCTAACAGTTATACCAGTCGTACAAATCTCAAGAAAAAGCTTAAAACCGCAATCACCTGCATCCGCAAACTCCCGCAACCGCAACCGCAACCGTTGCAGTTACACCAGTCAGACTCTTAGTGTCGTTGATAATTGAACGATTTATTTTTGAAAAATCCTCCTATACATTAAAAAGAGAAATCACTTTAGTGATTTCTTAATAGGTGGCACTCATAAAGAGTTTATAGAATTAATTCTCTTAAACTTATTGGTTGAATTTTTGATAATTCTTTTTTATCATCGTCCAATCCTTACCAAGAATCCATATAATTAATACGGTTTTTATAATACATATATTTGAAAAAGAGAAATATAATATATTAATAATAACATACTTTATGGGCAAGACATTCATATTATAATTTTGGTAAGCTTGCTCAAACGAATCAATGAAACTTGAATTTCTATACTCAAATAAGGCTAATATATTAATGCATAATTGACAAAGAAATCATAGTAATAGTTTTTAAAACTTTATACTCTGTTTACTATGGGAAATAAAATATGTTCACACTTTTAGTATTACACCATAATATTAACACATACTGCAACCGTATCAACTTATATATACTTTTAGAAATCATACGCTTTGTCAATGTAATAATTAGAAACATGAATGCAAACAAAATTAGTAATTAGTGTAAAATTCATTTATGTATTTTAAATTTAGGCTTTGTATGTTTGTAATGATGATTTTGATTTGACAATTCGAAATTGTATCTAAATAAATAAATTTAATTTGTATGTTATCTAGGATTGTAATGATTATTACTCATTTTATAGAATATCTTTGCAAAAATATGTAAATCATAATAATATTTTTTAAAAGGCTAATATTAAGGCTAATATTCTATACTCAAATAAGGCTAATATTAATGTGTAATTGACAAAGAAATCATAATAATGTTTTTTCTTACCATGATAATATTAATACATACTGCAACCGTATCAACCTATATATTAATACATACTTTAGTATTACACCATAATATTAATACATACTTTTAGTATTACACCATAATATTAATACATACTGCGACCGTATCAACCTATATATACAAGAAATCATACACTTTGTCAATATAATAATTAGAAACATCAATGAAAACAAAATTAGTAATTTTGAGTAAAATTCATTTATGTATTTTAAATTTAGGCTTTCTATTTTTGTAATGATGATTTTGATTTGACAATTCGAAATTGTATCTAATAACTGGTAAAAAATCGAAGCTGCAGACGAAAAAATTGAATGTTGTCTACAAACAAGTTTTTCAAAATATTCCGTAGTCAGGTACTTAATTTTAATAAACCCTTTTTCAAATAATTTCTTTTTAATGTATAAATTGTTACAATTATTTGTTTTTACAAGGAATTGCAAGATGGGTAGTGATGAGTTACCAGACCGATTTGATTTGATTACCATCCAGCTTTCTGCCTATTTCTATGATGGTATGTTATTTAATTTTATTTTCTGTTCAATAAAATTTAGAAATAATTATACGTTTATCAAATACTGTTATCCGGTCCAATAGCTTACAAAATCTAATATGTTTTTTGCAGGTGTCTTATGGATTTGATTTTCTTTATCGAGAATTGTACTTCATAAATTTTATTATTTGTGGATAAAAGTTTTAATTTTATTTATGGATTTTTGAAATTTATTATATTTCCTTTTAATATGTCTACATAAATTTGACGAAAAAGTAAACATAATACTGTTATTCACGATCTGATTACAAATTACAACACATATACAATACAACTAGGTGATTTTCCCGTGCTCATGCACGGGTACAAATATTTATAAATTAAATATGTTACAATAGTTGATTGTTATTTAATTTTAATTTTGAATTAATTTATAATTTGTATGCATAATTTATACTAATAATATTATATTATTTTAATCAGACATATGCTTTTAAATAAGTTATCATTGGTATATTGGATTGCATCAATCAATTTCTCTAAATTCAACTAATATTTTTTATTTTAATATATGAAAATTATGATTATTTGCTTTTACTTTGGTTGTTATCTTAGATATGTAAATATATTTGAGGAAGATTATGTATAACTTAAGATATATTGTGCTTAGAATGAAGTAAAAATAAACTAAATATTTGATTCCAAATTACAAAAATTAAACTATATGTTGATTTTTAAAATAAAATATTAGAAAGTAAAACGATAATCAATTGGAAGTTACTTACATGAGTAACTAATACTTTTTGGAAGCTCATGAACACATATCAATATTTACAATAACTAAAATATTTAAATAATTTTATGTCTTATATATATTAAATGGTAAACTGAAATTTATGCAAATAATCCTAAAAATGAGAATTCAGATTTGCGTGGTATTTTGATTATGGTTATATTAACTGTGACAAACATAAAACATAAAATTTAATATTAAAAAACATTTTTAATAATGATAATATATAATATATCTACCTTGTTAAATTATATAGTGTTATGTTAATTTAAAATATTTTAATTATTTGATCAAAAGTTAATTTTACTTTATTTTTAATATCTCTTTAAAATAAAAAGTTTAATTTTTTGTGATTGTATTTTAGAAATCATATTATATAAGTAAAATATAATTTATAGATTACGAAATCACATTATATACAAATATATATTTTCATCTAAGAAAATATAGATATAAATAAATATTTTATTACTTCAAAAGTATATTTTATGTTATTTAAAATAGTCGTAAATGGAATATTTCTATTTTGTGAAATTTCTTTTTTTTAATGAAATCATATTATATAAATATATATTTTTCGTTTTTAATTTTTTTAAAAAAACTTTATAAATGTTTCCTTTTTATTATATATGTTATTTGGAAAAATTTAAAAAGAAACTAAATAAAAATTTCAATAATAGTATCTAAATGTAATTTTTTTAATTCATTAAGGGTATCAGCGTAATCAACCATCGTGAGAGTTAACGTGAACGCGACACATAGGAAACTGACTTCTCAAATAATATTATAGAGATTCTAATTACAAAGTATAATATCACGCATAATGTTACTTCTAAAACTATACACTATTTAGAAGTCAGATTTTGAATGAAAGTATCTTTTTAAACACATTAATTATTTTGTGACTTTGCGATTATACATACACACAATAACTGCCTCTTGATACTTGAGTTACTTTGTACCCTCTCGTCTAATGTCAAATATTGAGTACCGTCTTTTTTCCATCGCTAATACTTTCTCCAAATGACGGTAATATGATGATGTACAAACCGTTACTTCTAAAGCTATACACTATTTATTCCATATTTTGAACTTTGTTATGTCCGCACGGGGTCCATACCGGTCGCCTAGTATAATAGGAAATCACATGACCAATCATAGTGCAAAACCCCATTAAGTAGTTAAATTTCATTGGGCTATAGGCCAGCACTTCTATTGAAGAGCCGGTCTTGGCTAGTATGCTGGTGGGTTTAGTCCGGCACAGAGGAAGAAGACAACAAATAAACTTGACAATTTAAAGCAAAAAAGAAGGCAAAACTCAGAGACAAAGAGGATGTAAATGATTCGAACAAATCTCAAGATATAACAACAGTAACATAAAGCCGGAAACAAGGAAAAAAAAAACTCTTCTCACAATAAACAGAGCTCTTAAAGTGGCTTTCCACTTATCTTGACGTCACTTTTGATTGCTCCTTGGATCATCTTAACGACAAAGCACTACAAAAAAAAGTTTGTTTAGCAAAGTTGGAAAAGACAGTAAAAAATCGAATTTGTGTCTACAATGTGATTTTTTTACCTGAGCGGCAATGATAAGAGGGATGAGTTTCTTTCCTTTATCATCAGAGTAAGATCCATCCACCATCTTCTTGTCTACATGAATCGCTTTCTTCTGATTTGTTGCTACATCCGTTATCGCCTTAACCAGGTTCGGGATCCACGCTTCACCATTCGGTAATGCCTAAACCGAGAGACGAGAGGATTTTTTAACAGTCTCCTAATCAGTTCAAGTCAGAGATTCAAACAAACCTTTTCTTCCTTGTCATTCTTGCTGCATCTTCCACTGTTCTCCGCATATACAACCTCAATTGCAGAATCCTACAGACCAGTAGAAGCATTATTACTGATTCTTTCCCAAACATGTACTATTTGTAAAGCCATACCTCAAATTGTTGTTTCCCCATCTTGGCACCAGCGCGGATAGTTTTGAGCAGAGAATCTGATCTCTTTGAGGAAAAATTTTCATGGGAAAGGTCATCGGGTGGGGAGAACTGAGCATGAGTCAAAACAAGCAAGGTTTTGCACCATATCTCTTTTCCAAAGGTTTGGGTGATTGCTTGAACAACTTGCTTATCTAGCTCATCCACTCTATACACATCCAGACGATCAACATAGAGCAACACATCTATGGTTCTGTTCACAAGAAACCTGCCCCCAAAAATCCAACATAGTAAGCCCCATAATTTACAAACACAGTGAACTTGTACATACATACCAGGGAATACTACTGACTGACCCTTTGATTAATTCGAGGGCTTGGTGATTGACATAACCAGCTTCCACAAGACCAGGGGTGTCAATAATGTTAATAGTGAAGCCTCCCATTGTTCTTGAAACCATCACTGGCCTCAAACCTTCTGCCTTAAAAAATAGAAAGAAAACAACACCTACTACTATTATTATTATTGTACAAATGACTACACTTTCTCAATCCCAGATTCAAATGACAAATTCAACTAAACTAAAAGACACACCTGGAAAGGACTGACACGGACAACTTGTTCACCAATAAGAGAGTTGACAGTGGATGATTTTCCGACACCGCCTTTGCCCATAACAACAACTGTCAGCGAGTTCATATCCTGCAAAATTACACAACCCTCAGAGTATTACAAAGGGTGCAAAGAAACAGAAAAACATTTTTAAAAAAAATAAGAAGAAACCTTTTGCTTCAATTTGGCGAAGAATTCAAATAACTTTTCCTGGGTAGCTGCTGGAAATTGCTGAAACCCAACCCATTCACGAACAATGGACCCCATCACTCCAAAAACCCCTTCTCCACAACCAAAACAGTTACACAAATTTTAAGTTCAGTACAATTATTTCGTATATTAACGCGAAAGCCTAGAGATGACGATGAAAGAATTAACCTTTTACATTTTGAAAGGAACGTACCGTTGTGTGGGCTTTCTCAAGCGTTCTGAAGAGGAAAACAATGTCCATGTGACCTTATCGGAACTCTTTTTAATAGTTTTACTAAATTATTATTTCACTTTACTCCTCCATTCTTCAACTCTTTCTTTTACTGTCAGGTAACTTTAGTTCAACCCCAAACCAAAGGAACAATTGCTCCAATGCCCTTATATCTCATAGTGTAATCTTTAATGCGCTCGGTTTTTCTTTTAATTTTATATGGCAAATAAAAAATCATAAAATTAAACTGGAAACGTGAATATTTTTTATTTGATTTATAGAATTTGATACAAATATTTCAAAAATCAAAAAATGATTCTTCCAAAATTTCACGAAAATCATCAAAATGTGATTAAAACGATTTTAAAAACTTTTTTTTCCAAATTTGAAATGTATAGAATTTAAATCTTTACCCAAGGATTCACTAGTCCATAGGGGGGGAGTTAGGGTTTAGTTTTGATGAAATGAGAGGATTTGATTTGGGATTTTGGGTTTTGATTAAAGTTCATATTTTTCACCTTCTATCATAGATAATTCACAGTCCGCCTCAGCAATGACATAATCATCAGAGTCGTCATCATCGACTCACTCATCGGAGTCCACCCCAACTGTTTGATACTTATTCATCTCTCCACCCTTAGTATTTGATACATCAATGGTATCACTTTCTCTTACAATTATGACAATGAAATCTCTGAACACAACCACCACACCAAGAACCAGAATCAAGATACCTACATAAAAAGGTTAAAGACTCATCAGCAATTTGCAGTACTACAATGTACAGCGAGAAGAAGCGATCAAATGAAATGAAGTGAAACAATAAACAAGCGATCTCGAATTCAAATAACACATATCATGACAAGTATCTATCATCACCTATGGTCGTCAAAAATTCAAAGACCGAACAGCTACAAAAATGCAAACCCCTGAAATTCTTTAACTCAAAATGTGGAAGATATTGCATAATTTTTGAATATATAATATAAGAATCAACACTTATCGCCTCGATCGCCAGTTAAATAAGATCTCCAATGATTTTGAGAAAACATAAACAAAATTCTCATGACACAAAGAGAAATCGATCCTAAACTTATCGCCTCTAAGAAAAGAGGAAATGAGGAATTTATGATTGAAGAAATCATCTCAATTTGGCAGCAGATAAGAACTTCTTCGCCTTCGATTTCCAAAACTTTCATTCGATTCGAACGCGTTTTGATGATCTTTGAACGACACATCACAATAGAGAGGGAGACTAATAATGACTGTTATAAGCGTTTTATTTAGTTGTTTGTAAATTCACATAGCCACCTAAAGTAACTCTTTAATCAATCGTCTTAATTTTTACTAATTATTACTTCTTCATCAACGGTCTATATATCGGTATGAAAAATAACTCAATGGTCAGGATCTTTTCTTTTGAATGAATAACGAAATTAAATGATCGATCATTCTCTATCTAAAGTCTTAAAGATAGTCTTTCATCTCTCTCGAACTTTCGAATGCTTAATATTGACTGTAACTAAAGATCATCCTCATGCTTGGACGATCAAACACAATCTTATTCAACAATGGCTAATTAATGTAAAGATAAAAAGAAAAAAAAGTGAAGCGAATTCGAATTCATGTAAGAAATTCTTTAAAAAAAAATTTTGTTTTACGAAATTCTCTACATTTTTCTATCCTTTTTGCATGCAAGAAATTTCTTTGGAAAGCATGAATGACGCTTACTTTTACAAATGAGACAATAAAGAAGAGCAATTAGAAGATGATGATGATGATGTGGAGAACAATTTCATAGATACAAGGTTGTACATATGCAAAGTACAGATGTTGTACAATTGGAAAGTACAAAATCACATTACTATGAAGGGGATAGCTAGAATTGAATTTAGGTAGAGTTAGTTGGTTTTAAGAATCAAGAGATTTGTTAAATTTTGTAAAAGAGTTCTAAAGAGTTTTTAATATTTAAAAAGTCTATGAAACTAGTTTTCTATATTTACTTTAAGAATCTTGTATATATATATATGCAATATTTTTTGAAAGATATTTTTTGTGAGTTAAGTTGTAAACAATTCAAGTTTCAATAACACTAGAATTTGAAAGAATTATAAAATCAATAAAAATGAAAGTTTTTGAATAATAATAAACTGTATATGTCATTAAACAATCATCACACCAATAAAATTTGATTTTAGTAAAAAAAAGTTAGAATTCATAATTAAAAAATCACAGAATTTCAAAATGTTAGCAATCATTACAAATTTAAATTTCACTAACACCCCTTGAACATTGGTGAATTTTCTCTTAACTTAATAATCTATCATGCAAAACAAAAACAGCTCCATATTCTTCTCGATCAAGGGATATTTCGTATCGCTTCCTAGTAAATTTTAAAATCTACTACCTGAGAATGGAAAGAATGCAAAGCTAGTATTCATTGAATCACTTTCATAGACAAGTCATTGCTTGAGAAAAACAAATCAATTTAGTTATCTTTAGTAAACTATGAAATGTACATCAAAGTTAAGTAGGTAAAACTATAGTTTTCTAACATGTCTTTCACTACAACCAATTCATATTTTAAACAACACGATATTTATTTACGTATATTTATCTTTTAATTAATATAAGTAGAAAAGATAATTATATATTTTCGCATTTTAAAATAAATTCCATATTGGCATATTTTACAATCTCTGTTTTTTCCTAATCAACAACATTTCATACAAATTTTTCTCTTAACAGTTTACATATACTACAGTCTACCTCCCAACATATTAGAAGAAAAATCAAAGAAACTTTGGACAAGGAACCAAACCACAAAGATACTGAGAAGAAGCTGGTGTAGTCAAGAGAGATTGATGAGATGAGTATGGGAATGAAAGATTAATAAACGGTGGCGACAGCCAAGACCACGGGAGTACCGGTGAAAGGGTCATCTGTTTGACTGGGTTTAGGCCGTGAGCAATACCCATAGCCGTCAAAAGGTGGTTATGCATTCCAAAGTTTAATATCGCCTGAGGAATATATGGATTCATTCCCATTATTGACATCACCTGCAATTACAACATTATTTTACGAGTTAGTTTCTGATGAATATTTAGAATACATATATTAGCATAAATGAGCAGCTCATATATTTAAAAAAGAAATGGGGAATAATATATAATTGTAATTATGATTAATTGTTGAATTCTTTGTTTTGTATATTTACATAAGATTTTGTTGATATCAGAGAAATGCTCTCAATTTAAATAAATAAAAACCTTTTATGTTAATTATACAGTCTTCAAAATTAATTCTTAGTTACTGTTGAATAATGAACATTAAATTTGTTTTTAACCTGAAAGCAAACATAATATATCTGATGCAAAAAACTACAACACAATTAATTTTAAATCGATTGCGTAGAACTCTAGATCAGTAAAACGACTTATAATCTAATCTACCATCTAAAATGTGTGATTAATGGACCGTCTATATAGGTAATTAGGATTTATCCTGTGCCATGCACAGAAATATTAATTTTAAATATAATATTTTATTTTTAATATATATATATATATATATATATACAGTTGGACATTATTATTTTCAAATTTTATTCGAAGTTAAATTTGAAAACAAAATCATAAACATATTTTGTAGTTTTTATTTATTTTGATTTGGTTTAACTATTCTAATTTGATTTTATTTAAATTAAATAAATTTAAAATTACATTTTAATTTTTTTATATTTATTTTGAATATAGATCTTATCATCAAATTTTACATAAATAATATATATAATGTATAAATTTTGAATTTTGTTTATTTTAGTCAAAATATGTCAAATGGGAAAATTAATTTGTATATTAACCTGGTGAAAGAATAAATTGAAATAAAATTTTAATCATTCAACTATCAGGAATAAAATATTGATTAATGTTGCTTTAGTTTTGTATATTTTGATGCATACTTATAATTAACTTTGGTAAAATGTATATTAAATTTATTCGTTCATCAGGTTCATATAAAAATTAATTTTCCCAATTTAACACTAATATATATATATGATAAAAGCTGATATAAAAGCTATTTTGTAGTTATATATATATATATATTAATATAATAATATATTAGTTTTATACTGATGTATGAGTTTTTTGGTATATTTAATAGTATTTTCAAAAACAAATATATATAGAAAAATTGCATTAATGATGATATATGAGTTAATAGTTATTTTCATATTTAAAACATATTACCAAAAACATATAATTTTCTTATAAGAAAAAGTGTACATGTTATAAATTAAATTAATGTCATGTTATATTTTTGTAAACTATGTTATATTTTCTAGTTAAGAATTAATGTGGTGATGGCATATCAAATCACTTTGTAAATAATGTCTAGAACACTGCTGAAACAACATATTTTTAGTGATAATACATAAAAATTAGATACAGATGTTTCACTAATTAAAAACCACATGATAACAAATCAATTATTCTCATAAGTCGACAGGCTGAGATCAAAAGAACAATTACTATCAAACGAGCTTCAAACTCGCAGGCCTCATCAATCCTTTTTTTTTTTGTCAAATATGTTTAAAAAACCAGCAACTATATGTAGAGATATAGGTATATATATATATATATATATATATATATATACAAATACATGAATAAAGTTAAATACAGACCTGGAATTGAAGTTGAAGATTTTTCATATACTCAATGGTCTTATCGAGAACCGAAACCATATCCGTCTGAAAATCGAGAAAAAATACACAGCCGGCCATTAGAAACCGGAACTTTAAGGCAAGATTGCTTAATACATGGAACTATATATATGTATTACACTATACGTATAAATATAGAGAGAGAAAGAGATAGTGAGAGAGTAATATATTAAAATATTACCAACCTTGTGACAATTAGGAACAAGCTGCTGTAGAGTACGCATCTTGTTACTCATCATCTCGTCTCTTCGTCTTTTCTTGGAACTTTTTCTTGTCACTAAAGGAACCTTTCTAGTAAAATCCTCTGATTCATCCTACAACAAAAAATCGTAGAGGCAAATGAAGTGAAAACAAAATGCTCAAAATGAAGAATATACAAAACACCAAGCCCCAAGGTCTGAGGTTACATATGTCAAATATATGTCGACTTTTTTTTTAATAAAAACTTTTCTCAAAATATATGTCGACTTACATCACTAAAGATCTGAACGCGACGCCGTTTCCGCTTCGCATGCCTGTTTCTCAATAAAGTCGATTATATGAACTATCTGAATAATCTTGATATGAAGATGATGATCACCAGTTTCAGAATGTTCATCAGGAACAACAGACGTCATGTTTTTCTCCAAGTTGTCTTCTTCTTTACTAATATCTGGAACAATTTGAACATGAACATCTGCCTGATCACGATCAAAATAGTGGTAGCTCCATTTTAAGCCGTTGATCTGACGATCTTTACCACTTCTTGCTCTTACTGATATATCTTGATCTTCCACAGCAAGTGATTCGACATCGTTTCTCCATCCCAGTCCCATGAAGTCTTGATTATTCAACCTGAAAAATAA
Source organism: Raphanus sativus (assembly GCF_000801105.2). Classification (NCBI taxonomy): domain Eukaryota; kingdom Viridiplantae; phylum Streptophyta; class Magnoliopsida; order Brassicales; family Brassicaceae; genus Raphanus; species Raphanus sativus. The sequence continues at coordinate 20,339,525 of NC_079515.1, forward strand.
ATAGTAAATTATTAGGGTTTACGAGATTAATGAAAATAAAAAAAAGATCACTGAATCGTAAGACAAGAAACCTAAACTATATGAACTCTGCCTTTTTAAGTATACGTACTTGTTAATGAACCAAAGAGATATCGGAGATAGAGAGGATTTGAGAAAATTATTCTTTGGGGGAGGGGCTCAAGATTTGTCCGAGAAAATGGAATCCCATTTCATTTTATATAAGAAAATTCAGGCCGGGTGGTACAGTTGTCAGCCAATTTAGTGACCTACTAGTATTACGCCACGTTTCGTACTATGAATGGTTCTTTTGGTTTTCTATAGAAAATGTTTTTAACGTACACCGACAATAATACAACAATCCGACGAGATTCTTTAATTAATACTTTTTTTTTGATCAACCTTTAATTAATACCTAAGAGCATCATTATTAGTGGGCAGAGAAAAAAGCACTTAGCTTCTTTTTTTTTTTTTTTTTTTTGTGTCATGAATGCATAAGGGCAACCTTATATAGGGGCTTTTCTTCCATTTTCTTCTTGATCCTCTCTCCTTTTCCCTTAAGGGCTGGCCTAAGGCTTTCTCAATATTGATGGTCTAAGGACACAAGGTTAAAGTTATATCATTTAAATATAAGTTTTTTTTTCTATGAAAGATTTTAAACATATATCATGTCATTTAAAACATAAGTTATGTTATTTATTCTACCTTATATGAATTGCTTTACATTAAACTCGATCTCAAACGATGAATACTTCTGTATTGATATTATAGTGTTGATTAACTAATTTTATTTTAAAAAAAATCTAAAGGTCTACATGCACACAACTCAACCTCGTTGTATGCATACGATATACACCAAGAGGCAAGAACTGTAATGCACAAACGGGTAGGACCATTTTATCCTCGTCGTTGATTTGTCAAACCAAACTATATTCGTCACAAAAATAACGAGACAATTAATTAACGAAATTATTTGTATAAATTAAAAAAAAATTAATAAAGTGAAGGATCCATATTATTCTATAAATTCCTTCCTGGTATAGTTTATGATATTTCAGTAATGAGAAATCTCTTAGGATAATTCAATATTATCGAGCATTGCAGAGTTATGATACTAGGGACGTTTATCCTCTCAAACACTAATGTTCGATTATTTAAGCTAATAATACTTTTTTTTTGTTCAAACAGCTAATATAATACATTTCATAACTAGTATTACAGAGGAAAAGCAAAAATAAACAATAATTTAGGGTTTTATCCAGAAACCCACGTGGGTTGTGGCCCTAGATCTATATACTACTATAACGAATACGTTTTTTGTCTTCTGTAACCCCACGACACATTTATTGGAATTTTATTGTCACGTCACCATCACTCATACACCGAGCAGGTGCGATGGTCCACGTTATTATTGATCCCTTAGTAAAACATGTACTTGAAAACAATCGCTCTCTTATATATGGGATAAGTATTAGTGAAATTTGTTGTTAAAAACGATAAAAATTTCAGTAATTAGAAAATATGTTCTCCAACAAAAAAAAATCATAATATAATTACTCTTCCAAAGATCAACAAGATTTTGTTGTATGGGAGGTAAGTTAGTGAATGAATTATTGAAGCAAAATAATATTGTTATGTTGAAAGAAGTTAGATAAGTTTTTTTCAAAAAAAAAAAAAAAGAAAGATAAGTTTTTATGTACCTCGCTTTGAATCAAATGGGCCTGAAAACCCTAAAAGAGAGGAAGAAAATGCGTGTCGTTCACGTGAAACCTCGTGATGGACATGCTTGTATGTCTGACACTCGGTGCTCTCGGTTTTTTTTTGTTGGTGTCTTAGCGATCGACGAAGCAAAATCTCAGCCACTCCATCGTTTCCATCTCCTAAAAAAGACAACGACTTTTCGGAGTATAAGTTCTAATCTACAGTACACAGTTCAAATAATTGAAAATCGGAAAGGTTTACATTATCCTTATCAATATTCTAAAATATATTTTCTTCCGTCTTTTATCTTGGGACCGAAACAAGAAATTCTCTTACTGTAGTAGTTTTGTAATGTAATCGACCGAATGTTCGATATTTCAACATCCTTTTCTTTTTTCAAAAACACAATACCAAAGCTAAAATCTAAGTCCCTATAACACAAAAACCAGATGAAGTCATTATATATACATGAATATGAAGACATGTATATATTTCATTTCTGCGAGGGAATCTAAGTCCCTAATATGAGGAATATCATTTCTGCTAGGAGAAGAAGGAAGGGCTTTCATTATCTTATGGCGATGTGGCTAAGATAACTTATCAGTTTATGCAATCTGTGTTGGGTTCCATCTTGTTTTTTATTTGTTTTTGCCAAGGTGGTTTCAAATTTTAGATATTACAATGTAAAATCTTCTATCATTCAATGAAATTTACAATTTAGCAAAAAAGAATATGAAGACATGCATCGTGTAACTAATTCTTATTCGTATTATTGTTTTCTTTGTTCATATGTGATTGTATATGCAGTATGTATATCAATGATTTTATATAATATTTTCGTAGAACTCTTTCAAAGTAAAAGTGTGGAACTTTAGCAAAAAGAGTAAATTGTGCGATATTTCCCGAAATTCGTACCTCAGAGACCCAAAAAAGAGGTATCATGAAAAACACTTGGGCTTTTATTTTGGGCTACATAACGTATAAGATGCAACCATGAACCAACCCAAATAGCGACGATATGGACCCACTTGATGAAAATCGAAGCATCTTCCAAAGCCGAAAGGTTTCTAGCATTTAAAAACTTTTTTTTATCTTATATGTAAAAATCGTACAGGTATTTTGGTCTTTTTTCTGTCAGAAGGTGATTTAGTGGAAGCAATGGATAGAAGAGACTAAGGAAGATGCAGATAGATCCAAGCTCGACGAATCCAATTGTACTTGGAGTAAAGGTATGGCCTCAAGCAATTCCTGATAGGTCACAATGATATGGTACAATTCATCGAAATCATCTCTCTAGTCATGAAGGCATATTCTTGGGTGGAAATTAGCTTTGGGTCGGTTGTGTAGAAAGTGCTTATAAAACTGCAAGTTAACAATTTCATTGTCGAAGTACGCTTACAAGTAATGTAAGCTAGCAACGGTTTGATACGAAGTGAAGTTGGACATTACAGTTTTGACTTAACCTCTGTCTGACCAAAAAAAGAAAAGAAACCTGTTTTTAATTTATATATATACTACAACAAATTGTGGCAATATAGCAGCAAAATACAACACAAAAGCATGAAAGAGAGGGAGAGATGGTTGAATCTAGAACAAATCGATCATAACTCTGAATCTTGAGGATCATCGTGAAGTGGTGAGATCTTGATCGTGTCGAGGGATGTTGGTCTTAGAGCTTCATGTTGCGGGTAACGGGAGAAGATGACGATGATGATGTTGTGAGAAGCATGGAGGAGGAGGAGGAAGAAGGGAACTCGGGGTTTGTTGGGTGGAGGATCTGTGTGAGCAGAAGCACAATTGAAGCCATGATGATGATGAACTCTGAAGAAGCTTATCTGTGTGTTTTAGGGTTTTTGGTATGTTATTTAATTTTCCCAAGTGATTTTGGTCTGTTATATATATAGAGAGAAACTGTGGGAGCCTCCTGTAATCAATCTAACGACCGTGGTTTTGTGTGTTTGAAATCTAACGGACGAGAGTATCCGGTAAAACTTTGGGTAGCAAGTGGTTTTTGGGCTTTGACTTTTAGCACCCATTTATTTCTCGCCCACATAAACTAGCTGTTCCACCTGACAAAATAGAAGCACATTAAATTACATCAAAAATTTCTTGAATGCTGAAAAAAGAAATTCTTAAACAACAAAAAGTTTGATCGAAAAAAAAAACAACAAAAAGTTACCTATAATTTTAATTAGTAACAAATATCAAATATATAAATAAAATATGAATATAGTAATACAAATAGTGGATGTGTATTAGGACGTTTCAGATAATTTTAGTTTTAGCTTAGCATCAGAAAAGTAGAATACCATGGGAATAACTCTTCAAATAAATATTGTAGTAGGTATTTGTTGGGCAAACCAAAACTAGACCACATTAAATTCAAAGAACAACCATACAAAAGAATACATTATTACTAGGTGATATCGCGCCTTGCACGGAGTGAAATAACTAAATAAGATTAAATTTTTAACCTATAGATATTAGAACGGTAAATGTTTTAGTCACAAATATTACATACATATTATATAATGAAACATTGAAGGACATTGTGCATATTATATAAAGTAAGCTTCAATTTTTTTTTTAAACTTGTGTAATAGGTAAGATGTTGTTAAAGTAATTTTGTGAAAGTAAATCAATAAGAGTAATTTACAACTTCTGTAATTGGTTAAATTTATGTTTAACTATTTAAAAAACTTGTTTAATAATGTTCTCAATAAAATCTCCGAATTTTGTGTGTGATTTTTAATTAGTTACGAGAATTTAAATAAATTTATAGTAACTTTTTTTTTAACCGAAACAAAATGCTTTATGATGATTACGTACATCAGTTTTCTATTTTTCAATATTGCATAAACTACGGTCAAATTTAAATTTTCTTAATATCTATTTTCTTAGAATACTATTATTTAAATTTTCTTATGAAACTTAAATTTTAATATTAATCAAATTTGGTTAAATTACGGTCATCTCTATCTTTTGATTCATAGCAAATTGATGAACAATAAAATTATTAATCTATTAACATTTATTGGGATTTCTTAGTCTCAAGGTCTTGTTGCTTAAGTTAAAGGATTTCAATTTATTATAAAATTTCATTTTAAAATTTAATCTACTTCATAATATCAATTCATAATATTAAGACTAATGACTTGATTGACATTGTGATTCGCCTAA
>NC_079515.1:20344502-20371865 GCF_000801105.2 Raphanus sativus
GATGAGGCGATCTCGGTAATATAAGATCTTGCCGGAGGATAAAGCAGATGGTGTCACCTCCAAGAGATTGTTCCTCTCACTTCCACTGACCAACGAGCTTCGCTTCAACGGATCAACAACCGAGCTTTCGCTTCCACCGATCCAGCTTCAGCTTCAGAACGAGCCTGGTTGTATTGGACCAAACAGCTCCCACTGCTTCTGTGCGTGCAAGGAGTGAACGAACGAAGAAACCTGCTCCACGCAAATATCTCCTTATATACGGCAGAGAGAAGGAAACTCCTTAGAGTGGGAAAGTATATCCATTTCCCACACTAAACAGACCTAAGATGAAAGAGCTCGCTGATTGGTTGAAAACTGATCCGTAAGTGATTGCTTTACCCAAAGCTTGATTTAGTCTACCAAAACTGATTGCTTTTTTGTTTGCAGTGATTATTTCACTAAGGAAGAGGACAAACCACGTACATCACCAACTTGGTGGTATCAAAAACTCCGGACATCCAAAGCATGGCTGGAGACGTAGTAAGTCTTCTGCTTATCTTTAAGTCGTCTGGTAACTTGTCTTTGTATAGATTTGTAAATATAAAGTCGTCTGGAGGTTTTCCAGCTGGACGACTTATTTGTGTAAGTCGTCCAGCTGGAAAACCTTCCAGAAGACTTACAAATAAGTCGTCTGGTAACTTGTCTTTGTATAGATTTGTAAATATATAAGTCGTCTGGAAGGTTTTCCAGCTGGACGACTTACAAATAAGTCGTCTGGAAGGTTTTCGAGCTGGAAAACCTTCCAGACGACTTTTTGTAAGTCGTCCAGCTGGAAACCTTCCAGACGACTTATTTGTAAGTCGTCTGGAAGGTTCTAACTTGTATTATTTTTATGCAGCATATAGATGCTTGGATGAATGTGCTGAGGCAGAGGTATAAGGAGAACCCACAATGTTTCCGGAGCGAGCGATGTGCTTCCTGGATCACAAACTTTACCCAGTCTTGGAGAGAACAGTATCTGGTCTTCAAAACATCGTCGTCTGATCACAATGGTTTAGGAAAAATGCTACCTAGTGGGGCGGCGAGTTTGTATGACGGATCAATGCCTTCATTTTGCCAATCAAACAAGAAGTGGGGGGAGGACATTGATGATATCTATGCGCCACTGAACTTGGACAACAACATTGGGTGGCTATTTGGATATCGATCCCTAAGAGGCACATAGTCGTCTGGGACAGCATACCTTCAACTACCATACCAGAAAGATGGGATGAGATAATGGAGCCTTTTCTCGAGATGGTCCCTTATCTGATTGTGGAGTGCGAGACCAGATGCATGGGTTGGAGCGATACACTTATGAGAGACTCCTCAAAGATGTACCCACGGCCAACAATGGTGATTGTGGCGTGTACGCTGCAAAGTACATTGAATGTCATGCTCTTGGGGTCCCCTTTAGCCCTAAAGACTTTGCTAGGTCCAATGCGAAGACTATGAGGGATACTATGGCTTTGGCTATATGGACGGAGCTTGTTGATCAGCATCTGAAAGATAATGAGGATGGTGGTATGTTTGTAGCATGTATGATTAGATACACAAATCAATTTGTATAGATTTTTTAACTTGTATAGATTTTTTAACTTGTATAGATTTTTTAACTTGTATAGATACACAAATCAATTTGTATATTTGAACTATTTGTATACACAAATCTATTTGTATATTTGAACTATTTGTTTACACAAATCTATTTGTATGTTTGTGGGCATGTATGATTTTATTTGATTCTAACTTGTATAGATTTTCTAACTTACAAATAAGTCGTCTGGAAGGTTTTCCAGCTGGACGACTTACAAATAAGTCGTCTGGAAGGTTTTCCAGCTGGACGACTTACAAATAAGTCGTCTGGAAGGTTTTCCAGCTGGACGACTTACAAATAAGTCGTCTGGAAGGTTTTCCAGCTGGACGACTTACAAATAAGTCGTCTGGAAGGTTTTCCAGCTGGACGACTTACAAATAAGTCGTCTGGAAGGTTTTCCAGCTGGACGACTTACAAAAATACACTTGAAGGGATAGTAGAAGGTAGTCTAAACACTGGACGACTTAAATACACTGGACGACTTAAATACACTGGACGACTTCGTAAAAGGTCGTCTAAAAAAATACACTTGAAGGGATAGTAGAAGGTAGTCTAATACACTGGACGACTTCGTAGAAGGTAGACGAAACACTGGACGACTTAGAAATTAGTCGTCTGGACGGGTAATCAAGACTGGACGACTTATATTTAGGTCGTCTGGACAACTAGTCAACTGGTTGTGTACATTGTGGTTTCGTATGGCCAGTTTCCTTGCAGTTTGAGCATCTCCGTGCCCTGTGTTTCTTCCTGGGTTTGTGTCCCCTCATCCTAGATAGCTCCAACCAAGATTGCCATCTTGATTTCTTCTGTCTCCCCGGACCACGCTTTACGTTTGGAGGAAAGCATTCTCGTTCCTCAATATGTTGTGACACGATAGGATATATATTCTCTGAGTATCCTGCATACAGATGATTCTTTGAGTAAAGTGGACATACAAGTGTGTCGATATGCACACCAGCATGTGTTCCAGCTGCTATAGCATGAGAGCAAGGTATTTTCTCCACTCCATAGACACCACAACCACACTTTACATGTTCCAAATCAACCGCACAGTCCATTTTGCCACCTTTGACAAAGAAACGCCATCCATCAATTGGTTCGACCGTCATCGTATCCGCTATCTCTGATCGAACAGCAAGCAAGTATTCAACACCCCGGCTATGTACAGTTGGGAGACTCAAAGCATCTTGTCTCCTTTTCCAATACCATTTTCCTAACTTCTGCCTTATGAACTCCAGCAGGAACGGAATCGGAAATCCTCTTGCTCGCTTCAGTGCGGAATTAATAGATTCAGCGATGTTGCTTGTTTTTATGTTGAACCTGTTCCCCTTACAATAAACCCTTGACCATAGCTTGGCGTCGGCCTTCTCCAAATACGTTGCAAGTTCCGGGTTTGCACTCCGTATCTCAGCCATGTACCGGTTAAAATCGTGAACCGTGTGCGCATAAGCAGCCCCTTTCACCAAGTACATGAGATGTTTCCCTTTAAACTTTTTGACAATGTTATCTTGAAGGTGATAATAACATATTCCTCGGGTTGCCCAAGGAAACACCTTCTCACACGCACTTTTAATGGCCGCGTGCCGGTCAGAGACTATCACCAGAGGCTTGTCATGAGATATACAACTAGCCAATTTTGTGAAAAACCATTCCCAAGAAGGTTCATCTTCAGCATCCACGATCCCAAAAGCCAATGGGAATATCTGAAAATTGCCATCTTGTGCGGCTGCAACTAACATAACACCTCCATACTTTCCACTTAGGTGAGTTCCATCCACCACAATGACCCTTCTCTGATACTTAAAACCTTTGATAGAAGCTCCAAAAGAGAGAAATAGATACTTAAATCTTTTCTCAGAATCAAGTTCTATAGCCGTGATAGAATCAGGATTTGCAATGGAGATTTGCTCGAGATATGAAGGCAGACGCGAATACCCTTCTTCTGCTGATCCTCTCACCAATTTCTGTGCATATAACAGTGCTCTGTATGAAGTGGTGTAATCAAGCGTCATGCCAAACATGTTCTTCATTGCATCAGTGATATGCTGTGGAGTTATCCCATCAATGATCCCAACACGATCAATGAAAAGACTACCAACATACTTTGGAGTACAGTGTCTCCGCTGAGCGATTCGGTCTCCAATTGAGCATAAATGTTTTTCCACATACTTTGTTACCCAAAACGTGTTTGACCCATGTTTCACACTCGCTCTGATCTTCCATCCACAACCGCTAACCCGACATATTGCCACAAGGAGAGTTTTTGTTGATTTGTATATTCTGAAAGAAAACCTACCCCTCACTGCTGTCAACCGCAGCTCTGAAAGCAGTGCATCCTTGCTAACAAAACTCTGGTTGACATAGATGCTGGTACAATCCGATTTTCCTCCTTCAATAGCATTTGTCTTAGCATATGTCTTTTCAATTTCTTCAAAACAAATATTATCATCATCTTCCTCGTCCTCATCTAGAACCTTTCCATAAAGACTGTAATCCCCACCATTCTGATCCGTTTCACCAACAATAGTGTTATCAGCATCCTCCTCCCCATTTTCCTCCTCCCCATTTTCCTCCTCCCCATCTTGATTTTCATCTTCAACAGACTCATTATCACCAACATCTTCAAAACATTCATCAGCCTCATCATTATCACCAACATCTTCTTCCCATTCACCAGCTTCATCATTATCACCAACATCTTCTTCCCATTCACCAGCTTCATCATTATCACCAGCTTCTTCTCTTTTCTCTGAAACCGTTTCCACCTTGCTGCGGCTTGATACACAAAGACATACTCTATGCGTTTTGAGTATCTCGAGCAAGTTTCGAACTTGTCTATCACTTGTAACATGAATGGGAGGACTGCTTGGAGTCATCATCATTTCTGCTGGTAATGAGTAGCTAATCTCCACAGTCACTGATCTCATGTCCAGGTTATAATCTTCTTGAGCCATTGCAACAAGTTCAGCATGTGTTGAATCTTCATTCAATAAAAACAATCTTGCTCCTTTGAGATCATCAACCACAAAATCCCAACGGAAATCTCTCAACAACCATTCTCCATACACTGCATGTAACTTAAAAATCATCTGCAAATATTCAAAATAAAACACATTAGTAAACATAGAGAAAATGAAGAAGTTCAACAAACATTATCGCAGACGACTTAGATTTAAGTCGTCCAGAAGACTTAAAGGTAAGTCGTCTAAAGAGGTCACTTTTGCAATTGAAAATTAAAAGGGACGACTTAATTCTAAGTCGTCCGGCTTTGTTTGTTAAAAAAAAAAATTCAGACGACTTATATATAAGTCGTCTACGAAAAACGGGCTAGTTTTGCATTTGACCGAATCGTGTCAGATCTTTGACTATTTCTGGACGACTTATAAATCAGTCGTCTCTGGAAAGTAAAAATTTCAATATTTTATTCAAACTAGACGACTTACACGTAAGTCGTCCCAGGTTAGTTTTGTAATTGAAAAATAAAACTTGAAATTTAACTTTCTCCAGACGACTTAACTAAAAGTCGTCCAGCTAGACGACTTAATTAAGGTCGTCCGGGATAAGCAAGGTTTGGACGACTTAATGGGAAAAATTCTGGACGACTTTGCTTTCCCCGGACGACTTTTAAATTAAGTCTTCTGACGGGACGACTTTATATTATGTCGTCTGGTAAAAATTAAATTATGAAGTTTTATTTTTCAACTACAAAACTAACCTAAGACGACTTACACGTAAGTCGTCTAGTTTAATAAAATATTGAAATTTTACTTTCCGAGAGACGACTGAATTATAAGTCGTCCAGAATAGTCAAAGATCTGACACGATTCGGTCAAATGCAAAACTAGCCTGTTTCTCGTAGACGACTTATATATAAGTCGTCTGGACTGTTTTTTTCACCAAACAAAGCTGGACGACTTAGTTTAAGTCGTCCGTTTGACCAGAAGACTCATCAGTAAGTCTTCTACATACAGATGACTTACTTGTAAGTCTTCTACGCGAACAGATTTTGAAAAAAAATTCAAATTCGTACCTTCAACTAGGTGAGATGACTTTGTTTGCACACAGGGTCTTCTCCAACCATCCAGAACCTCAAACGAAAGCAACCGTAAGTCAAAACGAAAGAAATATGGCTCCAAACAATTTTGAATCAAAAGCTTCAGTTTTTTTGGATGAATATGGAGAGAGAAAGTGAAAGAAATGTTGTTTTTAGTTCATAACAATTGAAACAGAGAGAGTGTAAAGAGATTTACGTGCATTAAAGGGCATTAAAAGCTCCAAACAGTTCGTACAAGGTTCCCACTATTCATGGCAGTGGCAATATTGTAAATACTTGAAGAAATGAGGTTGAGACAGTAAAAAGCCATTTTCGAAAAAAAAAAAAAAAAAAGGGTTAATGGCATTTTCGTAGATAAAATGCAGATGTGGGGTTAAAAACTCAAAAAAAAAATGAGTCAAAAGAAAAGGTTAGTTTTCTGTTTGAATTCAAGTTTTGAGTCACTTTTGCAATAAGCCCTATTTTTATATTCTAGCAACTTATTAAATTCTATTGTTTGTCTTTAGTGAATATGCATAAAATGAAACATATACTATATATTAAATGTAATAGCATGATATGTAATTAGTCTAGATTGAAGAGGGGTTTTCAAAAAGGATGTGAGGTGGATTGGATTGTGACACCTAAGAAATGACAACACTTGTAAATCCCACATGAGACAAAGGTTTATTTTTAATGGTCTCCTCAAATAATAAGAAGGGGATTGAATCAAATCCCTCACATGTCTGGGGTCAATGCAATACACATACGTTGACTTTAGCTTATTCAAAGTGAAAAAACTGGGTAACCAACTTACTCGTTTATTTTAAAGGGCCTCGGCTTTTTAACAGTCCATATAGGCCCAGTTGCTACCTTTCACAGCCCAGCATATCTCTAATGAAACCTATACGGATCCTAAATGACATCTTAGCTGATGTCTTAGGTAGGGCTAGGCAAAAAACTGTAATCCGATCCGAGAATCGATCCAATTTTGTAGTATCTAACTTGAATTAAAATTGATTAAATATCTGAACAGTTTAAAATTTTGATATTTAAAAGAGTGAACCAAACCCGGTCTGAACCGAAGTATTTCGGGTATCCGAAATAGAGATATATATATATATATATAATTTTATAGATTTAATGTATATTAAAAACATTCAAGATATATAAAACATTTAATTTATATAATACTTAAAAATATATACAAATAATCAAAAGTAAATGTCTAAAATATTTAAAATATATCAAAACACAAAAATGCTTAAAATTCTATTGGTTCTCTATCCAATATTTAAACCAAACAAATTCATATGTTAAATTTAGCTATTTTTTACATATGTTATTTAAATTTATATGTAATACATTATTTTATAGATTCTGAGAATTTTAAAGTATATAATGAATTTTATAATTTAAAAATAATTTAAATGGATTATTCGAACTTAAACCAAAATTTGCAAAGATTCAAACGGAACTCGCAAAGATCCGAACTGAACCGAACTAAAGTTTAAAAATACCCAAATGATTAAAGCTTTTGACCCAAAAACTGAATAGATCCGAACTGAACACGAATGGTATCCGAACGCCAGTCTTAGTTCTTTAAAACAACTTGCCATTTAAGCAAGCCTGAAGTCTTGTCCTTAGGATATCTCCAACCCAACTCTATTTTTTTCTCTAAAATGGAGTAAAAGTGAGTTGGTGGAGTAGAAAATGTTCTAACTCCACTTCATTTTCTACTCCATAATGGAATTTACTCCATAAATGGAGTAATCTATTTTTTTTGTTCATCACTCCATTATGAAGTGAGAAATAGAGTGAAGTTGGAAATAAAAAATAGAGTGAGGTTTGAGCATTTTTACTCCATAATCACTTTTACTCTATTTTGGAGGAAAAATGATGTTTTACATTGGAGATACTCTTAAACCCTACGACCACATCATTCTTGATTTAAACGGTTTGTCCTTAACCCAATCTGCATTAATTTGGCTTAGACATATGTCTCTTTAATGAACTTACGCTTATTGGTTCTGCAAAGTTGAGAGTTAACATAAGAGAATATCCCAAAAGTCCTTAAGTTAACCTGCATTATTTGTAAATAATCGCTAAATGAACATTGTGTATTAGACTTGTGTCTCGTTTATGAGCTCAAGTTTATAATTTCAAGGTGGAACTTGGCTCAAAAGTTCAGCTTTTGACTTTTTAAAAATAAAATAAGATATTTCGAATGTCAACTAAAAATTGTTGTTTATCCCAAATCCAATAACCGACTACTGCTAAAAGAAAATAATACTTTTGTTAATTGTTGAACATCAACCCATGAACCATGATCCATGTTATAGTTAGTGCCTCCAACAAAGTCAGGAATATATATATATATATATATATATATATATATATATATATATATATATATATATATATATATTTTTAGATTTATCTCATAAACAATTAAACAAAGAAAACTGTTAATTATCCACAAGAGATAACCTGTAAAAAAATATAATAGAAGGAAAGGTCACAGTTCCAGCATTTACAATTTTAGTAAATTTTTAGTTTCTTTTAAAACTGCATATTCGTTTAAAATCTATTATTATACAAACAAGATCACTAATATATAATTGAGAATCAGACAATATCCAAATGTGATTGGTGAAAAAGCCAAGAGACAATTAGAGCAAATCAAAAAAAAAGAAGAAAAAAAAAACCGCGTACAAGCTGGCACGTTCTGTATCTGGTCATAACAGTCACTTTTCAATTCGTTCGGCGACATAAACAATCCAAAACTTCAAAAAACATTCTTTAGTGTTTTTCTGTTTATATAAAGAGCAAAAGCAAACTGATATCTCTGGGAAATTTTATTCGGGAAACGCAATCTATTCAAATTTCATCCACAAGAGCCCTAGTTCAAGGTGTGTACTCTGTTTTCTTACCCTGTATTTTTTTTTTTTTGGTAAAACTTACCCTGTATTTTGATTCAAAGTTTCGACCGTTTTGGTCTTCCTCGTCCTAAAGATTTGTCAACGAAAGATTTGATTTTTGTTACTTCGTTCTTAGTTTCTGTGGTTTTTTTTATACTTGGTTTATCGTAGAGTTTACTCTCTAAAGTATGTATCCTTTGATTAGCTTCAAGCTTTAACTTGGAGAATGTATAATTTGGTGATGCATTGTCTCCTTTGTAGTGTATATTGATTGTTCATGAATGATTTCAAATGTACAAGCCACTCATTTGGTGGGTTAAGCAATGGTCTGAGTTAGAGTTTTAGGTAATCCAGAATTAGCATTGCTCTGTTTTTTGTTTTGGGAATGATTAAGTTGCTAATAACCTCTCTTATGACTTGTTCCTCAGGGGAAGTAAAAGGCTGAAACAGCTTTGCTTTTGTGGGCATTTCAGTACCTTTTCTAGAAGATAGTAGAATGGATCGACTGGTTTCAGGGGAACAAGATTTTGAAGTAGACATTGAAGCTGGTCTAGCTCATGTTACGCAAGAATCCACTTCGGACAATGTGTCTGAAAAGATTGATGATGATGTAAACTATCCATTATTGGGAAACGAGGAGAATCCAACAGAAACAAACAGTCAAAGTTTAGATGGTTCTGAGAGAAAACGCGATGTTGTAAAGTTCAAGAAACCAAGAAAGGCTTCAAAGCCACCTAGACATCCAAAACGCCCTTCTTTGACGGCAAATGACCACAAGGTGATGAGGGAAATAGCAGAGCTGGCTATGAGAAAGCGTGCAAGGATAGAAAGAATGAAAAGTTCCTTAAGAAGAATCAAAGCAGCCAAGTCAGCATCATCAACATCATCATTTTCATCCATCAGCATCTTCTCGATGATAGTAACGGTTCTATTCCTCGGCATTCTTGTCTTTCAAGGTACTCTTCTTTTTTTAGTTCTTTTACTGAAAGTTATAGTTTTTTTTTTTTTCAAAAATGTGTAGCTTTTTGATTACTATTTTGACTCGTAATATATCTACTTTAATTGGTTATTGCACAGGGAGGAACAAAAATGTATTAAACACTACTCTGTTTTTTCCCTTGTTGCAGGATTCTTCACCGACAATTCGAATCTAAGTTCAGAAAAATCACCTGCACCAGTTGTTTCACCTAACAATAAAATGGTTTCAGTTCAGTCCTACAATGACTTTGCTCCCATTAAGCTAACCGATCCCAGTCCGACCACCTCGTACAGGTGAGAAGCTTGAAGAACACATTTTTTTTTTCTCTTCTTTATTTCTATAGCTGATTCTTATTGCCAACTGAAGAAGCATTTTTCTTCTAAAAACAAGTACTAAGGTGAACATATTTTCTAACGTTTTTTCATTAATCTTGTGTAGTTTCAGATACACGAGGAAACGAATTTCGGGTGCAGAGGAAGAAGAATCCAGAGATGTTAGTGTTACTAGATGAGTTGATGTGTTTGGTCTTTGATATCAACTCAATATGTTAATTCTTTTTGGTTCAAGTTTTGTTCTCTGTCTTGTCTCCTTGTAGATTTCTGTTGTGCAACTGTCTTGGCTATAATAACGGTCTTTGTCGAGGTGTAAACGAATCATTGATATCGCCGAAAACGACTGCATTTTAAATAATGATAAATTATCGATTTGAAGTTGAACCATGACGGCTATTGGCTTGTTAAAAACCTGAAGAGAGAGAAGAGAGAACATCGGTGGTTCCTGTGTCCGGTGGCGCGTACGCGCGCGTACTGATGCCGGTGGCTTTTTTTCTTCGGCTATAGTTCAGTAGTTTTGCTGTGGGATTAGATCTACCGGCTTCTTCCCGATATACTGGCGGTTCTGGGTTAGAGTTTCGCGCTAGAAAAAGCTCCGTTCGTAGGGTGCTTTGTTCGGTCGCATTTTTATTTTTTTCTGGCTCCGCGGTGAGGGGAAGGCGGTAAATCGAAGTGGTCGTCGGCTTTGAGTCCAGTATTTTTCGGGGGGGGGGGGGCGGGGGGGGGGGGGGGGGGGTAGAGGCTCCCTCAGCTCTACGACCGTCGGCCATTGTTTCCGGAAAACGGTGGCTTCGTTAAAACCACTATCTCCGGCTCCTGCTTCCGGGAGGTGGTAAGCTCCGGTAGTATCGTTCTCTTCGGTTTGTTTTTTGTAGTTTCTCCGTTCTTCTTCTATGAGGTTGTTCTTCATTGTTTCTCCGTCTTTTGATCCGTCTCCTGAAACCGTCTCAGACGTCGGTGGTGATAGATCGATTGTAGACGGTTATTTATCAAGAAACCTCGTAGATGGTGGTTGGTGTGGCGCTTATGTCGAGTTGAAGGTGGTGCGGCAGAGACAGGCGCGAAGATTAGGGTTTCACGACCCTGGACTGTGGAGTTGGGCTTTAGACCCAGTTTGTAATTTTTCTGGTTTGATTTGGCTGATAGTTTTGGGTCTTTTGTATTTCGGATGAGCTTTACCTTTTATAAAACTATTCGGAAGAAAAAAAAATTTGAACCATGACTACCTGAGCCTGCTTTTGAATTTTTTGGATTATACTATTAGTGATTGTGTGCTACGTGAAATTACGTGATTGGGGGTATAGTTAATGATGTTAGGAGTTTCAACAAGAATGTAAGCACTTACTTAATCTAAATGCAACAAATGATTTAAAATGATTTCAGAATCAAATAACTACTATGATGACAAGATAGAAATAAAGAGCAGTAAATGAATGACTTGCTTAAATATGATAGAAGAGAACTCATGGGCACAGGAACATGATTTCGGGTGATCAAGCATCAAACAAGGATGACAAAATGATGAATCAAACATACGACCTTAAGCCTAAACACGATCCTAAGCAAGCTCTATATCTAGATGAATGCTCATTTGCTAACACATCTCAAACATCAAATCTCTTTGGCTGAATGATATGAAAGCAATCAGTAAGAACAGGTTTATTAGCTATCCTAACACTCTTAACAACAAATGTCTTTGGCAAGATGCATTAAGAGCCTAGCAGAGTTGTCTCAGACATTTCAACAAACACCTTTTGGGTGGGAAATGTCTAGAGATCAACTTTCGAATGATCAAATCGAAAGAGGCAATAAGAACACTCTACTAGCAAGGCTTGAGATTGATCTACACTAAAAACATCCTTGATCTAACCTAATCACCCTAGTCTCCCTAACCCATGAATTCAAAAGGGAACTACTCACTAATCTTCATGTTAAACCTTAAACCCATACTGGATTTCAGATTAAACATGTAGATGAACACAGGAAATCAAATAGAAAATCAATAACAAGAGAACAATGAATCCAAAAGATGAACTTTCCAAGAGTATTTTGTGGTTTTTTCTTCAACAAAAGATAATCTGGCCAAAAGTGGCTACAATCAGTCTTAAACTTAGGTTTTCAGAGTGCCAAAACGACATAAGTAATTGCAAATAGGTCCTTGAATTAAAAAGAAATTGCAAATAAGAAACACGCAGCGACCTCCGCAGGTCGCTCCAGCACGTCGCTCTGGCCCTTGGGAGCGACCTCGGATGGTCGCTGCGAGGGGTCGCTCCGGGATATTTTCTTCATCTTCGAGTCACGTAAAGCCGAGCGACTTGGAGTGGTCGCTCTAGCTTTGGTCGTCAAGGTCGCTCCGGCTGGAGCGAGGTCTCACAGCGACCTCTGCAGGTCGCTCCAGCATCTTCTCGTCCAATCATCCTCCTTTTCACACCTTTTGAGCTCCAAATGCATCCCAATGTCTCCAAAAGCTCCATAAGATGCTCCAATACCTGATAAGGACTCATGTATGCAAAATGCAACCTAAACAAGGCTAGAATCTAACCTACATGATGAAAATGCATGAAAAGGAATGGGTGAAACAATGCAATTATGCAAGACATCAACTCCCCCAAACTTGTTCTTTTACTTGTCCACAAGTGAACTTTCTAGAACTCATTGAGAAAGAGGATGTAATGGTGGGAGCTCATAGCCAAAAGAAACACACATAGGACTAGATTTTACTCAAAGTCCAAAAATAGCACACTCTCTTATTGCACTCTAGCTTCTCAAGGCCTATTCACACTCCTATGCCTCTACACAAGTTACAATGCTCATCCATCAACAAGCTCTTTAGACCAACTCTCACATTCATTTATACAACACAAAAGGTGAATACTTGCAAATGGGGACTTGATCTCAATCATTTGGCTTGGTAAGAGTGAAAATGGTCTAATGTGAAGCAAGAGGGGTTTCAAATGCATCTTTCATAGTTACTAACTCTCAAGAAAAGGAGCAAGAACATTATGCAAAATTTATCTAAGAAAAGGAGCAATTCATGCATACAATGACTTGTTCTTATCATTCTACCCTTTTTCTTTTCATCATCCCCAAACCCAAAGATACCTCTTTCATCACTCACCCAATGAACACTCTTCTTTTTCTTATCTTGACCAACTAGGGATTTTTTACTAACTCTCTTTTTTTTTTTTCCCCCATTCTTTTCATGTTTCTTTTCTTTTGACTCTTAAGGGGAATCTATTTATACACTCTAGAGTTTTTTTTTTTTTTTATATCCCTAGTGATTTTCTTTTCTTTTTGTTCACTTCCTTCACTTTTCTCTCACACCCCAATCCCAAGATCAAAATCAAGCTTACAAACCCAACAACCATCCTAAGTGCTAGCTCAAATGAGGTCCTAGTGCTAGCCAAAGATAAGAACAAACCATTGTCGCTCCTAATACTCTCAAGATTTTGCACATGACAAGCTTTCACAAAAAGGCCTCACTCAAGCAAATCAATGGTGGCTTCAATGAATGGTAAGGGTTAAAGGGTATGGGAGTGCCATTTGGATTAACAAGAGGATAGTGAATGAAATAAGATAACCCAAATGTGTATGAGATCCATGACTAAGTATGCAAGTGCCCATATGCAAGAGAGATTAAGTTCATTACATTCAAGTTCAGTTTGGAGTTGGTTTTCAAGAACAATGTCAATATCGAGCAAGCAACACGTTTCAAGAAGAGCTTTCAAGGCTCGAAACATACAAGGCTTTTTTCAAGAGGTGCATTATCAATTCAAGCGCGAAGTGGTGTTCTTTCCAAGGCATTTTAAATCATTGCTCCCAATGCAAGTGAAATGCAACCTATATGCTCTAGACTCTCCTAAAAGGTGCAAGTGAATGTAGTCTAAGTGAAATGCTCTCTTTTTTTTTTTTTTTTTTTTTTTTTTTTTTTTTATGAATATGAATAAGAATGCAATGCATGAGACTCTTAGACATGAAAACAAACATGATCAAATACATGGTACCTCCCCCAAACTTAATTCACACAGTCTCTGTGTTGTTAAGTCGAAAGAGATACCCAAAAGAAATCTAAATGCAAGAAAAAAAATGGTATATACAAGGAAGAAGTGCGGGTTACCTTCTATGGGTCGTGAGTGGAGCCAGATGGGCCAGCGCCATCATCTGGTGGGAAGTAGGTGTAGTAACCTCCAGCTGAACTGTAGTCTCCGTACCAGTGCTGACTCTGAACCTCCTCAACCTCTATGTCGTCATCTGAAGATGCCAAGGATGGAGATTTGTTTCCTGAGGATGAGGGTTCGATGGGAGGGTTCCTGTCTAGGCGCCGCTGCTGTCTCTCAGTGCGGGGGAAGCTGAGGGTAGCAGGATGAGGTGGACGCCGGGGCTGTGGAGCGTCCGGGAATTCAAAATCTGCTCTGCTGCATCCTGCTATACCTCCCCTCGTCAGCACATCAGCCATCTTCCTCAAGATCTTCGATGTGAACTTGGCCTGTTGCTTTACCGTCTGGCTAAGCGCCTTGCACTTGGTCTTTAACTTCTCAATTGTCCTGTCCTGAGCCTTGTTCCATCGCTGCAGCCGGCCTATGTGCTCATGAGCATCACGAAGAGCACCATGTGGAAGAACCCCATTGTAGGGTGGGAAGGAGTAGCGTGGTTGACCATAGACGGGAGGAGAAGCCGCCTTAGCAGGTCTCTCTGGCTCAGTCTCTCTCGACTCCCTTGGTTGCCATGGTTGACCTAGTTCAACAACGGGATCGAGAGTCCCGTGTTCCCCAAGGAAGTCTGTCGGGGAAAGGTCAAAGCTGATGACTCCGGGGATGATCAAGCTTGTCAGGTCCATGTTCGGTAGGAGTACCTCAGCTTGCCTTCCGTCCAAGCGATAGTGGTAGACGTAGCTGCCCTGGTACATCCCACTGAAGTAGGTGGCTATCTTCAAGTAGGCTCCATCAATGAGTTTGGGACCAACTCCACCTCTTCCTAAGTTGATGTGCTGAGCCTGTAGGAGAGGTGTGATCATCCCTCCAATCCCTATCTTTGGATCTTTATCCCCTGTGGTCCAAGCCCAGTCTCTGTAGTGCTCAAGACGACTCACAAAGAATCCTACCATCCCAAATCTGGCGTAGATGTCTGTGCTGGGGAGTGGTAGCTGTCCCGGAGTAGTGTAGGGACTGATAGCAGGGCAGATAAGGCGGAGATCTTCCTCAGTGACGTTACCATGCTGTTTCCGTGGGTAGAAGAGGTGTACAAGCAGTCGGTGGAGGTAGCGCACTGTAGGGTGTCGGATGCGAGAGTTCTTGTCAGCGCCGGTTCTGTGGTTGATTCCAGTAATCAATTCCCACAGCTTCTTCGGGAGGCCATCGCACCTCGGAAGAGTAGTCTCCTCTGCATCTTGGAAACCCATGACTGTCCCAATGTCTTTGAAGTTCATGTAGTAGACCCTTCCATCGATCTTGAACTTGATTTTCCCCCATCCCTGCCGTACATGTCTAGAGTCGTGGTAGGTAAATGAATGATGTTCCCCGGCAACGGCGCCAATTTGATGTTAGGAGTTTTGAGGCTCCCAAGTCAAATGATAGTAAAGCGGAAGTAAAATGTCGAACCAGTTCTGAGGGATTTCAAGCACTAAGAATGCAAGCACTTACTTAATCTAAATGCAACAAATGATTTAAAATGATTTCAGAATCAAATAACTACTATGATGACAAGATAGAAATAAAGAGCAGTAAATGAATGACTTGCTTAAATATGATAGAAGAGAACTCATGGGCACAGGAACATGATTTCGGGTGATCAAGCATCAAACAAGGATGACAAAATGATGAATCAAACATACGACCTTAAGCCTAAACACGATCCTAAGCAAGCTCTATATCTAGATGAATGCTCATTTGCTAACACATCTCAAACATCAAATCTCTTTGGCTGAATGATATGAAAGCAATCAGTAAGAACAGGTTTATTAGCTATCCTAACACTCTTAACAACAAATGTCTTTGGCAAGATGCATTAAGAGCCTAGCAGAGTTGTCTCAGACATTTCAACAAACACCTTTTGGGTGGGAAATGTCTAGAGATCAACTTTCGAATGATCAAATCGAAAGAGGCAATAAGAACACTCTACTAGCAAGGCTTGAGATTGATCTACACTAAAAACATCCTTGATCTAACCTAATCACCCTAGTCTCCCTAACCCATGAATTCAAAAGGGAACTACTCACTAATCTTCATGTTAAACCTTAAACCCATACTGGATTTCAGATTAAACATGTAGATGAACACATGAAATCAAATAGAAAATCAATAACAAGAGAACAATGAATCCAAAAGATGAACTTTCCAAGAGTATTTTGTGGTTTTTTCTTCAACAAAAGATAATCTGGCCAAAAGTGGCTACAATCATTCTTAAACTTAGGTTTTCAGAGTGCCAAAACGACATAAGTAATTGCAAATAGGTCCTTGAATTAAAAAGAAATTGCAAATAAGAAACACGCAGCGACCTCCGCAGGTCGCTCCAGCACGTCGCTCTGGCCCTTGGGAGCGACCTCGGATGGTCGCTGCGAGGGGTCGCTCCGGGATATTTTCTTCATCTTTGAGTCACGTAAAGCCGAGCGACTTGGAGTGGTCGCTCTAGCTTTGGTCGTCAAGGTCGCTCCGGCTGGAGCGAGGTCTCACAGCGACCTCTGCAGGTCACTCCAGCATCTTCTCGTCCAATCATCCTCCTTTTCACACCTTTTGAGCTCCAAATGCATCCCAATGTCTCCAAAAGCTCCATAAGATGCTCTAATACCTGATAAGGACTCATGTATGCAAAATGCAACCTAAACAAGGCTAGAATCTAACCTACATGATGAAAATGCATGAAAAGGAATGGGTGAAACAATGCAATTATGCAAGACATCAGTTAACGAAAGAAAATTGATGGAAAACTTGTTTTCCACCTTATAAAATAAATACATTTTACATTTATTTTTAAATAGTTAATTACATTATTGTATAATTCTTTATCTCTAATGATCAAACATATTTTGATAAACAATTTCACGGACAACAATTCCACAATATAATGTTCGCTATAACACTAGAATAAACAGATGGTCACATATTTGTTTGGGAAATTTGGAATCATAACCATTGTAGGAATTAAACCAAGTATATACACATAACAAAAGAAGGGCTATGTATTTGTATAATAATTGCCATATTGTCCTTGACATGCATTTTTCTGATTTTTTCTTTTTTTCTTTTCATTTTTTACTTTTCTTACAAACATGTTTTCCCTTTCTATTTTTAATTGCTTTTAATTTCTGTTAAAACAACTATTAAACTTTGTAGTTAACATGATAAAAACATAGATTTTCTTTTACATACAATATGTTTTGAAAATTTCAAAACAAACATATATTTTGTAAATTTTATATCATCTTCTATAATCACGATTGTAAATCTATACTATTTTACACACATATATAGTATAGTCAGAAACATAGCATAGTACAATCTCTTTCTTCCTCTGCATCCCTCCCGTCCTTCCACTATTTCTCTCTCTCCCTCCTCTACCACCATAGCCCCACCATTTTCTCCTTCTCTGCATGTTTCTATACTATGTTAAATTACAGTATAGTACAATACATTTATTTTTCTCTTATTTTGCAATTTATATCTCTTTCTCTGTCTCATGATTCTTGTTACTCAATACTTGATCAGTTACACTGTTTTGTTCTTCAACACCGTCGCCACTCATCATTTCTCTCTAAATTTTTTTTAGAGAATTTCATATATACAAAGTTTGTGGATGTGTCTAGTATTCCATACCATAACATGTATAGCATAGTCACGTAATGGATAAGAGTTTGGGTTTAGGGTTTATGATTAGGATTTGGGTTTAGGGTATACGGTTTGGGTATATGGTTTGGGTTTAGGGTATATGGTTTGGGTTTAGTGTTTGGGTTTAGGGTATATGGTTTGGGTTTAGGGTTTGGGTTTTGGGTATATGGTTTGGGTTTAGGGTTTAGGGTATATGGTTTGGTTTAGGGTTTAGGTTTAGGGTATATGGTTTGGGTTTAGGGTTTAGTATATATGGTTTTAGTTTAGGGTTTAGTGTATATGGTTTGGGTTTAGTGTTTGGGTTTAGAGTATATGGTTTGGGTTTAGGGTATATGATTTGGGTTTATGGTATATGGTTTGGGTTTAGGGTTTAGGATATATGGTTTGGGTTTAGAGTATTTGGTTTGGGTTTAGAGTTTGGGTTTAGAGTATATGGTGTAGGTATATAATTTGGTTTAGGGTAAAGGATACTCTATACAAACCTTTAATCTTTTTCAGCTTTCTTATTTCCTTTATCCTCTTAATAATGGTTGTTGTTATAAATTAATTGTTCTGTACTATATATTTGACAAACATAGTATAGTACGATATCAATCGTTGTATTAATCAAATTTCACGCGCGAGAAAGGAGAACGTGGTCCATTTCTACATCAAATTGACACAGCTTTTCATGCATGGCTATATTCTTAATTGTTAGAGTTTATATGATTATTGAGCAAATTGACCCAATTTGTTAATCAAAAACATATTTTATGACATCACCACAACTGACAGTTTTGCCTTCAGCACTTTATTTTTTTTTGATAAGTTTTAGTTCTATAATCGACAAAAATTGCACCATCTCATAATCTAACCAAAATTTAAAAAATACCAGAATGAAATTTGAATATTTGGACCCCATAACAAGCAAAAGCAAAGTATAGACATAATATCTCAGATGATGGTGAATGGAGGCAGTGGGATTACACTGTTCATCTTTTTAATCTGCGACCTCGTCTACATAAGCTTATAAGTAACTAATAAAACTTGTGGAACCACTTTCTATTAGTTTGTTGTACTATATATCATGAAAATATTAGTTACCCTCCACAGATACCATATGCACTCTTTGCTAAATTGTAAATGTCATTAAAAAACTTAACGAAGATCTGGTTACAAGTGATTGAAACCAAGAAATGCTTTTCAGCCGATCAGGTTTAAGGGGCCGCAAAAAGTTTGAAAAACTCCAAAGAACCTAAGGAATTAACATCAAATAACCAAACAATGGCTAACTTGAAGTTAATATTACAATCAACACAAAGACAACCATCTTGAACTCCCATACCAAAACGCTTCTTGTTCCACCGGTTTGAAACAGAGAACAAGAGAATAACCTGAAGGCGAGTTCGATCGAGCCTCACCGAAGTGGCTCCTAGCAGGCATCGACAGAGAACATGATATGCACTCCAATCATGTTAACTGTTATGGAGACTCTATATAAGTCGTTTGTGTGGCAGTAAAATTTAATTGTCACACTACAATCCAATATACTATTAACATTTGTATTCAAAGAACAACGATGATAACATGATTGGATCCTAACTGTAAATTTAAATCAAGTCAACCATCAATTATCCTGAGAGTAACTAAAGAGTTGACATAAGCAGCTAGCTATAACATTCCCCTTACGTTAAACGAAACAAATATTCATTTGAAAATTGAGTAAAGTTCGAAAATTAAATTAAATAAAAACAATAAAATCGGGATATTCCACAATCCTAGGAATCACTCTTGATTTTCAATAAACCATGAAACCGATAACTAGAAGCGCAATCAGCTTAACGGTGGTGAACATCTCTCCAGCAGCCGCTCCTCCGAAGTCATGGTCAACGGGGTACAAGTCTCCCGGTGGAGGAGACGCGTATACGTAAGTAGGGGGAGGTGGCGGCGGCGAAAAGTAGACCTCCTGCTTTGGTGGCGGTGGGCAGTAGGACATTTTTGGAGGCGGTGGTGAAGAAGGAGGTGGCGGAGGTGGCGGAGATGGTGGAGGCGGCGAGGGACAAGAAGGAGGAGGAGGAGGAGGTGGTGGCGGTGGATTTTGGATACAAGGTGTGCACTTAATGGGATCGTCGTTGAGCTTTTCGACTTGAGAACGTGCGGCGTTGATTATAACCGGAGATGTGAGAAACACGATGGCCGTGAAGAATGTGGCCGTGAGATCCATGAAACGGCGATTTTTCTCCGGCATGTTGTAAGAATGGTTTTGGACTTAGACGTGTGAAATCAAATGATACAAATATATAAATGGAATGTATTTACGTGTGTATAAATACCATTAAGTTCTTACCATAACATAATATGAAAGTTCTTAATATGGATCTAACCCAATAAATGAATATATTGTCCTAATGACGTTGAAGATCTTGAAAATAATTGTAATTCAATGACACAGTTCACTACATTGGGTTACAATTAATTGCAATGACAGTTCATATTATATTGTCCTAAAATGCAAAATATGGGCCTTATTGAGTAGTTCACACCATGGGCTTAGAACTACATGGGGTTACAGTTAATTGCAATGACAGTTCATATTATATTGTCCTAAAATGCAAAATATGGGCCTTATTGGGTCAAACCATGGGCTTAGAATTAAATTTCGAAATGCATGTGAACAGAAAAAACGATTAAAGAGCCGACTAATCTTACCAGACAAAACAAGTTGTTTGACTTGTTCCGTCTTCTTTGGTTTTCATTTCATGTGCCGTCTTTGATTTCTCTTACGCCGACGATACAAGGACGCCGTTCCGTTACCGGTAAGTTTTCTCTCTCTTCGTAGCATTCTTCGTGTTATGATGCATTACATTCTTTATTCAATCGTGACGATCGTTATTGATCGTCTGGGTTCGTGTTTCTTGTGCAGATTAGTAGTTGTGTGTAGTGTTTCCTCACTGTGTCAATCGATTGAGATAATTAATCTTCGGCCATGTCGTGGTCGAAGGCATGTAGAGGGACTCGAATCTCTTCATATTTAGAGAATCTTCATCGAACATCGAGGTAAAAATGGATCCTTTCTCCCCTCCTGAGATGCAGATTAACTGTTCGTTAATATTCCTCAATGAAAGTTCTGCCCTAGCTAAAGATTCTGATTTTGAATTAATAATTAAATCTTTCTTATTATTGTAGGACTGTGCCTCTTGTTCCTAGCTCTCGTTATTACACTCATGGAGCTTGTAATGGCAATCAGCATAATCTCTTAAACAAGAGAGGGCTTTTGGGAAGCTCATCTTCGTTTTTCACTTTGAATTCCCATTCCGCTGCTGTTAAATCGATGTTGCTTACTAGTGCTCATCGCCACTATTCTTCTACTCAGTCGATAACAGAAACCAAATCGAAGAAAATGCTCTATTACCTCACTGCTGTCGTCTTTGGCATGGTTGGGCTAACTTACGCCGCTGTACCATTGTATAGAACCTTCTGCCAAGCTACTGGATATGGAGGTACTGTTCAACGCAAAGAGGTATATTTCTTTTATAAATAACACCATTTGTTTATTACTTTCACTTATCGCCTCGGAGGTTTAAATCATTCGTAGTCTGTTTACTAATCTTTGGGGCTTTTGTACTAGTACAGACTGTTGAGGAGAAGATTGCTAGGCATTCAGAATCTGGTACCGTCACTGAAAGGTGTTTATTTCTCTGTCTCTTAACACCATTCGTAACCTGTCATCTTTTTTTTTTTTCATGTGATATTGGTAGCTAACTATACATGTTTGTCTTGTAAATATAGGGAGATTGTGGTGCAGTTCAATGCTGATGTTGCTGATGGGATGCAGTGGAAGTTCACTCCTACTCAAAGAGAGGTTTTAGACTTTACAAGTCAAGAAGAGTGTTCTGACATGTTAATGTGTGTGTGTCTTTTAACTGATGGTTTTGGTATATTTTCTTTGAAGGTGAGAGTAAAGCCAGGAGAAAGCGCGCTCGCCTTTTACACTGCTGAAAACAAAAGTTCAGCTCCAATAACCGGAGTCTCCACTTACAATGTCACTCCCATGAAGGTATGTATAATCACTCTCAAGTTCCCTCTTAATACATATTTTCATTGATTCACCAACTATTGTTTGGTTTTTTACAGGCAGGAGTTTATTTCAACAAGATACAATGTTTTTGCTTTGAGGAGCAGCGACTTCTTCCCGGAGAACAGATCGACATGCCGGTTAGTACTAACTATCCTTTTTGTTCTTGGTTCTGTTTGATATTCCTTAAACCAAAATCAAGAGCCCATTAAGAACTTTTTTTAAAACTTGATTTTGCAGGTGTTCTTCTACATTGATCCTGAGTTTGAGACTGATTCAAGAATGGACGGAATCAACAACCTGATATTGTCTTACACTTTCTTCAAAGTGTCCGAGGAAAATACTACAGATTCGGTCGACAAGAACAGCTCTGTGCCAGTTCAAGAAAGCAAGTAAAATGTGTCATTTTTTCTAAAGAGAAACTCTCTCTAATCTTTGTCGAATTTTATGAAGGCATCTGTGTTATGCAATTGTCTGTTAGTTATGTGCTTTATATCTTAAGAAACATAAAATTATTTATAAGCACAAAGAGCTTAATAACTTGAAACAGAAGATTTAGCATTAAATAAAAACCAGAACTTTGTTACATTCTTTCAGCATTTTTCAGGAGCCAGTCGAGTCCTTCATGTAAACCGTCACCACATAATGCACATGAGTTCTGGACATGCCTAGCAAGCGAATACCAAAACAGTAGAATACTCGAATCTAATTTGGCAGGATTATAGGCTTTAAGAGTGTTGTATATATCTTCTTACCAGTTTCTTTGCCAATTTCTCTGACGAAGAGAAGTGAGGTCAAGTACATTACTGATCTCAGAAGCAGACATGGCACCAGGAACCTCATGCTTGTTTGCATAAACAAGAACGGCAACATTATCCGGTACATTCCCCTGTATCTAAATCTAGGGAATCACACGTTGGGCATTATATAAAACTTGCTAGATGTTTAAAAGAGGACAGGGCTTTTGTTACCTCATCCATCACCATGTGAAGGAAACTCTTTGCCTCTTCCATTCGCTCTCTGTCTGTGGTATCGACCACGTACACAAACCCTGATACTTGTCGAAAGTAATGTTTCCATAACGGTATCATCTGCACCAAAAGCCATCATGAGGTATGGTTTATATGCTTCTCTTTAAGCTGGTGCTAAATAAAACGGTTTCCATACCCTATACCGATATTGCCCGCCCATTTCAACGAAACAGAAGCTCGAGTTCTTGTATTTAAAGCTTTCCATGTCTAATCCTAGAAGCATTGATCCCTTCTTTGTTTGAATAGTTCATATGAAAACAATGATGTGAATAAAGAAAAAGTATGATATGCTTTGCTTTTACTTACCACCGGTGGGGGTGTTTGTGGAAAGCACTTCACCGGTTTTGAGTTTGTGAAGTATAGATGATTTTCCAGTACCGGGGAGGCCGAAAAACACTATTCTCGGTTCGGTTTCTTGGAATAGACCAGCAAATGGCTTCCCAAGTGTTGTCCCCATCTTCTTGAATCAGCAAAGATCAAATTCTTCAACGAAATTTACTTTATAGACCTGGAAAACAACAAAAGGAGACGAATCTGAGGATTGGGCTCTAGAGAAAAAAAAGCTTTTGAGATTGAGATAGAGAGAGAACCGACCTTGTTGTCTATTCTTGAGTTTCAAAGTCAACTAGTTCAAAGCTTAGGCATTAAGATTTAGGAGTTGTGTGTTAAGTCCATTTCAGGATGAGATCACGATTAAAGTCAACCAGTTGACTTGGTGCAATCAGTTTCAAAGACTTTCTCCTTTGTTTATTAAAAAATATGCCAATAGACAGAACGTGTGTTCATATTCAGAAGACTATAGTTTCTAACAATGTTCTAAAAATAGGCATATGCAGCAAAAGAAGTGTTTCTAACATTTGCTGTGAAAAAAAAACTGTGATCAAACTATTTTTAATGAGAGAGAGAAGGAAAAGATTTGATACGTTTACAAAGAATAAACTTTATGTTTTTCATAGTCTCTACACTGATTTTTTGTTGTTTTATAGGTCGACCATAGTTATCTACAATTTTCATGTTTTTGTAGAACCGAGCTGCTCGTGGAGCTGATGTTTATTTCCTTGTTTCTCGCAAGCATTACGTTAGTAAGTCGTGTATTTTGACAAGGCAAGTGGGTGAAACAATTGCTTCTATGGTGATTTGCTGCTATTCAAAAGAAGTCTTGCATTCAAAGGAAGTCTTGCATTGTGATCAAACATTTGCTGCTATGGTATAACCATAGTTTTTATTTAAGTAATATTCGGAGTCAATTGCTTCTCTGCATAGCCAAAATTGGATTGAACGAACCAGTAACATTATAGTCAAGTTTGATAGACTGTCATGTATTTTTTTGTATGCTATAGTTTGGTTATTTGTGCACACTGATGTTTCATGTTTGTAAGTTATATGTTGTATGAATTCTTTGAAGCAAAAAAAAAAAGAACTATGTGTGTCTTCTTCGCGGAAGTTTAATAACCAAAACAACAGCTTCAACTAATAAAAGGGTTATCTTCTCTTTTTTGTCAAGTAAGGTTATAGAAAGAAGCTAAATAGACGTACAGTGCAAGAAAACACATTTGTTTAACTACTTCATTGGCTTAGATAACATTGCATGATAATAATATCGATCAGATTCTGTAAAACACATATGTTTTGTTTAATACATACGAGGACGTTGTGCATGTTAAGTTTTTTGCATTTAATTGAATCAGTTAAAAAATTATAAATTTTTTCTTGCTTACCATATTTACCTACTAAATATTTTTCTTGCTTACCAAGTCTCAAATCAGTAAAAAAAATGTTAAATATCTAAACTTCGAACTTATAAGATATCTATTTAACATAATCTAATTTTGCATTTACTTTCGTATTGCCTTTCTTATTAGCAATAATATTGCAACTATATAAACTAAAACACTATAATTACTTTATTAAAAACACAAATAAAATTATATATATATATATATATATATATATATAGAGAGAGAGAGAGAGAGAGAGAGAGAGAGAGAGAGAGAGAGAGAGAGAGAGAGAGTTTAGGGTATATCCAAGAATCAGGGTTTAGTGTTTGGATTTTTTACCCATGGGTTTAAACTTTGTCCATGGATTTAGGGTATAGTGTTTAGTGTTCTACCAAATTCATGATAAATTTAGTTGGTAATTCACCCAAGAAAAATTCATGATAAAATATTAAACTAGGAAACATTCTCATATAAAACAAAATTGTGGTAGTTAAAAGATAATCGATGAATTAAAAGAATGTTTACATTTTTATATTTCTCAAAAAAAAGGTTTACGATGAGGGGGATACCGAGAGAGAGAGAGAGAGAGAAGAGAGAGAGAGAGAGAGAGAGAGAGAGAGAGAGAGAAGAGAGAGAGAGAGAGAGAAGAGAGGAGAAGAGAGAGAGAGAGAGAGAGAGAGAGAGAGATTTTAGTGTTTAGGGTATACCCAAGAGTTTACAGTTTAGTGTTTAGGATTTACCCAAGGGTTTAGGGTATATCCAAGAATTTAGGGTTTAGTGTTTGGATTTTACCCAAGGGTTTAAGTTTTGTCCAAGAGTTTAGGGTTATGTGTTTAATGTTTATGATTTACTCTTTTGTGACGATTTTAAAATTGTTAAAAAAAATTCATATTTTGGCAGCTACTAATATTTTTCATTTATTTTAAAAACTTCACAAATTATTATTATTTATTTATTATATATTAAAAAAACTGTACATTAATTGGCAAACTATGATTAGTTGGTAATTCACCCAAGAAAAATTCATGATAAAATATTAAACTAGATCCCATATAAATCAAAATTGTGGTAGCTAAAAGATAATCAATGAATTAAAAGAATGTTTACATTTTTATTTTCTCAAAAAAAAAAAAGGTTTACGATGAAGGGGATACAGAGAGAGAGAGAGAGAGAGAGAGAGAGAGAGAAGAGAGAGAGAGAGAGAGAGAGAGAGAGAGAGAGAGAGAGAAGAGAGAGAGAGAGAGAGAGAGAGAGAGAGAGAGAGAGAGAGAGAGATTTAGTGGTTTAGGGTATACCCAAGAGTTTACAGTTTAGTGTTTAGGAATTTACCCAAGGGTTTAGGGTATATCCAAGAATTTAGGGTTTAGTGTTTGGATTTTTACCCAAGGGTTAAGTTTTGTCCAAGAGTTTAGGGTATAGTGTTTAATGTTTATGATTTACTCTTTTGTGACGATTTTAAAATTGTTAAAAAAATTCATATTTTGGCAGCTACTAATATTTTTCATTTATTTTAAAAACTTCACAAATTATTATTATTTTATTTATTATTATAATTTAAAACTGTAACATTAATTGGCAAAACTATGATTAGTTGGTAATCACCCAAGAAAAATTCATGATAAAATATTAACTAGATCCCATATAAATCAAAATTGTGGTAGCTAAAGATAATCAATGAATTAAAAGAATGTTTACATTTTTATTTTTCTCAAAAAAAAAAGGTTTACGATGAAGGGGATACAGAGAGAGAGAGAGAGAGAGAGAGAGAGAGAGAGGAGAGAGAGAGAGAGGAGAGATTAGTGTTTAGGGTATACCCAAGAGTTTACAGTTTAGTGTTTTAGGATTTACCCAAGGGTTTAGGGTATATCCAAGAATTTAGGGTTTAGTGTTTGGATTTTTTACCCAAGGGTTTAAGTTTTGTCCAAGAGTTTAGGGTATAGTGTTTAATGTTTATGATTTTACTCTTTTGTGACGATTTTAAAAATTGTTAAAAAAAAATTCATATTTTGGCAGCTACTAATATTTTTCATTTATTTTAAAACTTAACACAAATTAGTATTATTTTATTTATATATTTTATAAAAATGTACATTAATTGGCAAACTATGATTAGTTGGTAATTCACCCAAGAAAAATTCATGATAAATATTAAACTAGGAAACATTCTCTATAAAACAAAATTGTGGTAGTTAAAAGATAATCGATGAATTAAAAGAATGTTTACATTTTTTTATTTCTAAAAAAAAAGGTTTACGATGAGGGGATACGGAGAGAGAGAGAGGAGAGAGAGAGAGAAAGAGAGATTTAGTGTTTAGGGTATACCCAAGAGTTTACAGTTTAGTGTTTAGGATTTACCCAAGGGTTTAGGGTATATCCAAGAATTTAGGGTTTAGTGTTTGGATTTTTAACCCAAGGGTTTAAGTTTTGTCCAAGAGTTTAGGGTATAGTGTTTTAATGTTTATGATTTACTCTTTTGTGACGATTTTAAAATTGTTAAAAAAAATTCATATTTGGCAGCTACTAATATTTTTCATTTATTTTAAAAACTTAACACAAATTAGTATTATTTTATTTATTATATTTTAATAAAATGTACATTAATTGGCAAAACTATGATTAGTTGGTAATTCACCCAAGAAAAATTCATGATAAAAATATAAACTAGGAACATTCTCATTAAAAACAAAATTGTGGTAGTTAAAAGATAATCGATGAATTAAAAGAAGTTTACATTTTTTATATTTCTAAAAAAAAAAGGTTTACGATGAGGGGATACCGAGAGAGAGAGAGAGAGAGAGAGAGAGAGAGAGAGAGAGAGAGAGAGAGAGAGAGAGAGAGAGAGAGAGAAGAGAGAGAGAGA
>NC_079515.1:20371965-20401962 GCF_000801105.2 Raphanus sativus
GAGAGAGAGAGAGAGAGAGAGATTTAGTGTTTAGGGTATACCCAAGAGTTTACAGTTTAGTGTTTAGGATTTACCCAAGGGTTTAGGGTATATCTAAGAATTTAGGGTTTAGTGTTTGGATTTTTACCCAAGGGTTTAAGTTTTGTCCAAGGGTTTAGGGTATAATGTTTAATGTTTATGATTTACTCTTTTGTGACGATTTTAAAATTGTTAAAAAAAATCATATTTTGGCAGCTACTAATATTTTTCATTTATTTTAAAAACTTAAAACAGTATTATTTTATTTATTATATTTTATAAAACTGTACATTAATTGGCAAACTATGATTAGTTGGTAATTCACCCAAGAAAAATTCATGATAACATATTAAACTAGGAAACATTCTCATATAAAACAAAATTGTGGTAGTTAAAAGATAATCGATGAATTAGAAGAATGTTTACATTTTTATATTTCTCAAAAAAAAAGGTTTACGATGAGGGGATACCGAGAGAGAGAGAGAGAGAGAGAGAGAGAGAGAGAGAGAGAGAGATAAACAAAATGAGTTCGAGAGTAAGATAAACACACAAAACCCAAATTCCAAACTATATATATATACTTTCTAATATTTTCGAAAAATTGCTGATCTAATAATCTCATCCCGCGCAAGGCGCGGGTTACTACCTAGTATTAAACTATTTTTAATGATTTTTTACAAAAAAAAACTGTGTAAAGTTCCAAAAATCAGTTTAGACAATCACCGATTCCTTATTGAACTTTAGCAAATGTAAAAGAATGAGAGCAATGTTCCAGCTTAGTTCCATCGTACACACTTTCGAGTTAAACTGAAATATTTATGTCAAGTTCCAAATCATAAATGAAAGTGAGAAATTAAAAGAAAAGAACAGAAAAAAATAGATTAATATCCTACAAAGCAAGATTAAGATCTAAACCCTTCTCTTCTTGTCCCTCCTTCTCTACTACTTCCTCCTCCTCTTCTTTCACCTTGCCATCATCTTCCTTGTGATCAGCAACAACCAAAACTGGCTTTAAATCCATACGACACTCAGAGAAATCTTCCGGAAGAAACGCCGGGACCACAACGCAGGATCTCTCTCCCCCGTTCCATTTCTTCCTCGATTCACCGGAGTTCCTAGTTAATTCTTCTCGTCTTCGTTTTCGTGCTTCTTGATACGTTTTGATAAGCTTGAAGAACGTATCAATCTTCCTCTCTTCTTCCTCTTCCTCTTCTCTTTCTCTTTCTCTCTTGTCGATCATGTTGACCTCCTTGATCTCCACATTTTGGTCCTTCTCGTTCTTCATGGTCTTAAGGGCACTAGAGGGGCAATCGTGTAGATTAAGTTGTTTGGGATACATTTACGAAATAAAATTGAGTTTGGAGACTTGAGTGAGTGAGATGGGTTAATATTCCTATTTGTCTGTTTAAAGGAAGAATTAGACGTGACGAAACTTCTTGGCAAAATGACAAAAACAACCTGTCCTCAGCTCCTTTCAAGTCTTTCTTAACTTTTATTCTAGCTTTATTCTTTTTAACAACTATTGTAAACAAGAAATACTCCAAAAATTAATTTGTTTGCAATAAACTATTGACGTTGGTATTTTTTGTCAAAAGAAAGACTTTGATATTTGTATTTTTATTTCCCCAAAAGAAAAACAATTCAAACACTTTGAAATCGTTTTTGGAAGAAAAAAAAAATCGATACAGAGGGTACAAAGGTAAAAGAAATCGGAGATACCAATCGATTGCGTCAGATGATGATCTTTGTGGATAAAACGACATGAAGCAGTTATGAGACTACGTCATCGTAGTGACGTATTCTTGACACATTATAATTGGTACTCATCATCGACACCTTGACTTGATGATGCGTTTACTTTACTCATGGTGGGTCGCGACAGAAAGAAAGATCCAGTGGATCGATTCTACATTATTCTCTTTTCTGAACCGTTAGATCAAACTCTCCTGGAAACTAGTTTTGAATATAGTGATAAAGTGAGTAGTTTTTACTTTTTTTTTTTTTTTTTTTTTTTGACATCAAGTAGTATTTTACTATTTTTATAATAAAAATGCATAACAATAGTACTCGTCATACTAACATCTATTCAAATGATGAGATTTTACAAAGATTTTTCGAATCAAATTATAAGTTGTCGGTTATTAGTATTATATTGGTTAGAGTCGGTTTAGTTGGGTTGAGTTTCCTTTTGCTTAACTGTTACTTAACCAGCATTACTGAACCAAACTATATATATAGAAAGTTTGTACATGTAAAGTTTAAAACAGATTGAATAATAACAAACTTTTCATTCATCTCTTTCACTGAACTCGATCTTCATCTTCCTCTTAGCTCGTATTGATTCAGAGTTAATATGGTATCAGAGCTCACAAACTTACTCTTCCGCTTCGATTCATCACCATGAGTGTTCCGATTCATCTCGTTTCTCGATTCGCTTTTCTCTTGATGCGTGCGATCGATGATTTTCTGGATTGGATCACCTTCTGTTACTATTTTTTGATTCTTCTTCTCTGTTGACCTCTTGCGATCGGTTTCTCTTCATTTTCGATCGAATCGCATTTTCTTTTCTTGACTTTGTCAGTTACATCTTGCTATGGCACCTTTGGATCCGTTATCCTCCGTCAATCCGCCTGTTCCGCCGTCAGATCCATCCCGATATCAAGCAGACTATTACGATAATCCCTATTACCTTCATCATACTGATCATCCTGGCTTGATTCTGGTCTCGGATCGTCTTACGACTGCGTCGGAGTTTCATTCTTGGAGACGCTCTGTGCGGATGGCTTTGAATGTTCGTAACAAGTTGGGATTCATCGATGGTACAATTTCTAGACCTATGGTGAATCATCGTGATTATGGTGCTTGGTCCAGGTGTAACGATATAGTGGCGACATGGTTGATGAACTCTGTTTCTAAAAAGATTGGCCAGAGTCTATTGTTCATCTCTACGGCTGAAGGGATCTGGAACAACTTGATATCTCGTTTTAAACAAGATGATGCACCTCGGATCTTTGATCTTGAGCAACGATTGAGTAAGATGGAGCAGGGATCTATGGACGTTTCTACCTATTACACTGAACTCGTTACACTATGGGAGGAGCACAAGAATTATATTGATCTTCCTATTTGTACGTGTGGACGCTGTGAGTGTAATGTTGCGGCTTTGTGGGAGAAGTTACAAGCTCGTAGTCGTGTTACCAAGTTCCTTATGGGACTTAACGAGTCATATGATCAGACGCGACGACATATCTTGATGCTCAAGCCCATGCCGTTGATTGAAGAAGCGTTTAACATTGTCACACAGGATGAACGTCAACGTTCTATTCGTCCTGTTACAGCTGTTGACAATGTTGCTTTTCAAGCTTCTAACTCGTCTACTACAGGTCCACAATCAGTTCCTGCGCATCTTCTCAATGATCAAGCATATGTAGCAGCTTATAATGCTGGGAGGGCTTACCAAAAGCCAGTTTGTACTCACTGTGGGAAGGTTGGACATACTGTTCAGAAGTGCTTTAAGCTTCATGGTTATCCTCCTGGATATAGAACGTATGGTTCTTCTCAGTCTAAGACTACGTCTCAGTCTAAACCAGCTTCTGCACAGTCTATGACTTCAGCTCCTGTTGCTGCGAATGCTGTTACCACTCTCTGTACTGATCAGGAATCTCGCTCATTGCCTCTCTTGCCGTCTGTGGCTCCACAGTTGACTAGCGGTGGGATGAATATGAACCTCCAGAGCTT
The DNA here is from genome assembly GCF_000801105.2 of Raphanus sativus. Classification (NCBI taxonomy): domain Eukaryota; kingdom Viridiplantae; phylum Streptophyta; class Magnoliopsida; order Brassicales; family Brassicaceae; genus Raphanus; species Raphanus sativus. The sequence continues at coordinate 20,375,722 of NC_079515.1, forward strand.
TACTCCTCAGCAGATACAGAGTCTCATTGCTCAGTTCAATGCTCATGTTCGAGTTTCAGAGCCTCCAGTTCCTTCCTCGTGTACTTCTCTTCCACGAGCTACTATTACTGACCATGGCCATATGGATCCTCATTCTTCTTCTGGTACTTTCCCATTTCCTTCTATCAATTTGACCTTTCAAAATGACACCCTTTTCTATCAAAACCATTGCCTTTCCACTCTTCCTTCTATGATTTCTAATGATGCTTGGATAATAGATAGTGGAGCTTCTAGTCATGTTTGTTCTGAATTAGGCATGTTTGATAACTTTGTTCCAGTGTCATCTGTTACAGTTACTCTTCCTGATGGTAGTCGTGTCCCCATTACACACACATGCACTATTAAACTCACATCATCTTTGATTCTTTATGATGTTTTGCTTGTTCCTGACTTTCGTTTTAATCTGATTAGTGTGAGTAGTTTGATAAGAACTTTGTATTGTGCTGCTCATTTCTTTCCTAACGGTTGTCTTCTTCAGGATCTTTCTCGGGGCTTGATGATTGGGAAGGGTAGCCTTTTCAACAATCTTTACATTCTTGATTCTCCTGTTGCATCTGATGATCAATTACTCTGTGCTTCGGTTTCTACTGATAGTTTCGTTTGGCATCAACGTTTGGGGCATCCTTCTGCAAGTGTTTTAAACAAGATTTCTTCATCTTTACCGGCTTACAAGCATTCTGCATCTGAACACTCTCCTTGTTCTATTTGTCCTTTGGCTAAACAGAGGCGTCTTGCCTATGTGTCTCATAATAATCTTGCTAAGGAACCTTTTGATTTAGTCCATGTGGACATTTGGGGTCCTTTTAGTACAGAGTCTGTTAAGGGATATAGGTATTTTTTAACTTTGGTTGACGATTGTACAAGAGTTACTTGGGTTTATCTTTTGAAAAATAAAGGAGATGTTTCAATCGTTTTTCCACAGTTTTTGCAATACATTTCCACTCAATATCATTCGAAAGTCAAAGCCATTCGTTCTGATAATGCTCCTGAACTTACATTTACAGATCTTATCAAAGAACTTGGCATGTTTCATTACTTCTCATGTGCATACACACCTCAACAAAACTCAGTTGTAGAGTGCAAACATCAGCATTTGTTAAACATTGCTCGGGCTCTGCTTTTTCAGTCAAATGTTCCTTTGGTTTATTGGAGTGACTGCATCATGACATCTGTTTACTTGATAAACCGTATGCCTTCTCCTCTGTTGAATCATAAGTCTCCGTTAGAAAAGCTTACTGATAAAAAGCCTGATTACTCCTTGTTAAAGAGTTTTGGTTGTTTGTGTTTTGCTTCCACTCATGCTAAAGATCGTACTAAGTTCAGTCCTCGTGCTTTGCCTTGTGTTTTCTTAGGATATCCTTCTGGTTTCAAAGGCTATAAGTTGTTAGATTTAGAATCTCATTCGATTCTGATTTCACGAAATGTTGTTTTCAAAGAACAAGTTTTTCCTTACAAAACGAGTGAGTTTTTGTCTAAATCTGTTGATATGTTTCCTAATACCATTCTTCCTATGCCTGCACCGTTGCATTTTGTTGAAACAATGCCTTCTCTTGCTTCTCATTTTCCTCCTTTTGGTTCTGATGTTGCATCTTCATCTGATAATACATCTGTTTCTCCTGCTGCACAATCACACACTCATGACACTGCTCCTACGGTTAGTACTGATACACATGATGCTGCAACTGATTTATCTAATGTCTCTAGGCCAAAACGCATGACTAGAGCTCCTACTTACTTATCTCAGTATCATTGTTCCTTGGTTCCTTCTATTACTCTTTCTTCTTGTCGAATTTCTCGATCTATTTCTTCTCAAAATCATTGTTTTCTTGTTCCTCTTACTTCCACTTGTTCACCTTCCTTTCCTTCTTCCTCCAAAACACCTTACCCTTTATCTGATGTGGTCTCTTATGATCGGTTAAACCATATTTTTCAAACCTCCGTTCAATCTTATTCCTTAGAAACAGAACCGAAAACCTTTAAACAGGCCATGGCTTCAGAAAAGTGGAGAAAAGCTGCGAATGTGGAACTGGATGCTATGGAACAAAACAGAACATGGGATATTGTTTCTTTGCCAGTTGGGAAGAATGTGGTCGGTTGTCGATGGATATTCACAATCAAATACCGAGCTGATGGAACTGTTGAGCGCTATAAAGGACGTCTTGTGGCTCAAGGTTTCACACAGCAGGAGGGTATTGATTATATGGATACTTTTTCTCCCGTTGCAAAGCTAACCAGTGTCAAGTTGCTTCTTAGTTTAGCTGCAATAAAGGGATGATTCTGCTGTTGCTGCGTTACAATCTCTTCTTCGGTCTGAGTTTAATATCAAAGACCTTGGTCAAGCTCGCTTCTTTCTTGGTCTAGAAATTGCTCGGTCTTCTGAGGGTATCTCTGTTTGTCAACGGAAGTACACTATTAATCTTTTGGAGGATGCTGGATTGTCAGGATGTAAACCAAGCTCCATTCCCATGGATCCTTCTCTTCATCTTACGAAGACTCTGGGAACTCCTCTGCCAAGTCCAACTCCTTATCGTGAACTCATTGGTCGCCTCTTGTATCTTACGATAACAAGACCTGACATAACATTTGCTGTACATCAGTTAAGTCAGTTTCTTTCGGCTCCCACGGATGTTCACCTTCAAGCAGCTCATAAAGTACTTCGTTACTTGAAGAATAATCCAGGCCAGGGTTTGATGTACTCTGCTACTTCTGAGCTTTGCTTGAATGCTTTTGCCGATGCAGATTGGGCAACCTGCGAAGAAACTCGGCGTTCGATTACTGGCTTCTGCGTCTACCTAGGCTCTTCCTTAATATCTTGGAAGTCTAAGAAGCAAGCTGTCGTGAGTCGTAGCAGCACAGAAGCAGAGTATCGAAGCCTTGCTTTAGCGACTTGCGAGTTGATATGGATACAACAGCTTTTACGTGACTTACTGGTTCATGTTACGGGTCCTGCAAAGCTGTACTGCGACAACAAGTCGGCTATTCACATCGCTACCAACCCGGTTTTCCATGAACGCACTAAACATATTGAGATTGACTGTCATACTGTACGTGATCAACTCAAGGCGGGTCGTCTCAAGATGTTTCATGTCAGCACTGGGAATCAGCTTGCTGATACACTTACGAAGCCCTTGCATCCTGGACCGTTTCATTCACTTCTTCAGAGGATGTCTGTGTCAAGTCTTTTTCTTCCAGATTCTCCGAAGCTAAAGACTTGAGGGGGGCGTATTAGTATTATATTGGTTAGAATCGGTTTAGTTGGGTGGAGTTTCCTTTTGCTTAACCATTACTTAACCAGCATTACTGAACCAAACTATATATATAGAAAGTTTGTACATGTAAAGTTTAAAACAGATTGAATAATAACAAACTTTTCATTCATCTCTTTCACTGAGCTCGATCTTCATCTTCCTCTTAGCTCGTATTGATTCAGAGTTAATATCGGTCACTTGCATATAAACAAGTTATTAATCCTAACTCTATATCTCTGTTTTTTCACAAAAATGTTTTAATTGATTTTACTAACACGGAATTGTCCGAAGAAAGAAACAATGACAACAACTAACACATAATTTAAAATGGTTCAGTTGTTTGGTGGACGTATGTACTATAAAAAGACTCGATCGCACATTTATCAAAGGCGAGATTCGAGAAATACATGGCCCAATGAGTTCGTTAAGATTGCTATCATAGAACATGGATCAGTAGTCTAATATGGGCCTAAAGGTATGAAAACTTCACAAATTTGATTGTTGTAGGTTGGGATTTGTTAAACAATTTCTCTCTATTGGAAGCCTAAAGGTATGAAAACTTCACAAATTTGATTGTTGTAGGTTGGGATTTGTTAAACAATTTCTCTCTATTGGAAGAAACAACATTCCTTTGCAAAAACATTGCCTGTAGCAAACTCATGACTATCATAACGTTGGATTTAGAAAAGTTTCACTAGATATCAATATGTATAAATTTTTGGCACACGACGATCCACAAAGGCTCACTCATAAATCTCTGCATGTTAGATGGGAAAAGGAGAAAACGTAATCTATTAGTACTATGACATATTTAAATTAAACTTCTTAAAAGCTTCATCTTTGCGCCATATTCTCTTATTTTTCTTCTAAACATTTGATGTTATACTAATATTCTAACATTTGACAAAAATAAATACTAATATTCTATCAAAACTCATCTCTCCCACTAGATTTGTCTTTTCAACCCCCCATTTTCCTGATTCGAATCCAGACACGTGCATGAGAAATTAATGTATTCATAAGGCTGTTAAGGCAACCTTTACTCTCTTTTTTTTAAATCCTTTATTTTTTTTAACGTTTGAATCGATTATTATCAATTAATTACTCTTTCTTTCGTACTCGTTTTTAGTCACAAATTGATAATTAAAAGGTCCAAAGCCTAAAATTACATGTTGCATCCATTACAGTAAGGCCCGTAAGCCCATAAACCGAGAACAGCCCAAAAACTACCAAAACTCACTAATTACCACAGACAGAACTCTACGTGTTTCCATCCTCTATGCCAGGGAGCCATGCGTCACGCCCACGACAAATCGACCGTCATCGCTTTTTCATACTCATACAAATAAACATCACGAGATATGTATTATATTATATACTATTCGAGGTATAACCATTAACATTGGATTTATTAAGGTTAGTAATTATTAAAGACACCTCCAATGGTACAACTAAATAAGGGAAAACGTTAAAAATGAAGGAAATCACTCTCCAATAATACATTATTTTGAGAGAAAAATGAGTTTATGAACAGTATTTCTATAAACTCATTTTAATGTTGGACTTCTTTATTTGGATAATAATCCTTCCATTTTTTTAAACTATATTTTATGCATAAATAAAGTATTTACACAAAATATTATTTTAAAAACTTTTGTCTACTATATATACACACTGATTAAAAAAATTAACTAATAACTTAATAATATTATAATAAATCATCAATGGTAACATTAAAGTCTATCTAATACAAATATTTTTTAGAAAAAACCTAACACGACATAGAAAATGCTTTGATTTATTATTTGTGTGAAAGATATAGTAACTGTTTAAATAAAATTCTATTATTGCATGTATGTGATTATGTAATTTTATTAAATAATAATAGTTTATTTAAATAAAATTAGATTTTAGTTTAAAAATTAAAACTTTTTTACAGTGATCATAATTTTAAGTTTTATCAAATAAAATGTGCTTTATGTAACATAATAAAAAGTTGAGAAATGAATATATTAAGAATTGAGAGAAAACAGAAAATCATAAGCTCATTTTGATTTTCCATCATTTAAGAGAAAAAATGATGCAAACTATTGGAGATGGTCTTATGGTCCGAGCAATAGTAGAAACTAAAAAATGCAACCATGTAATATGTGGTTTTATAATTATTCTATTGTTAATTATGATAGAATCGGAAATAATAATTAGTAACATAATAATAATAATAATAATAATAATAATAATACGGAATTTTGATGTAGTAAATAAAAATAGTTTTTTAAATAACGCCTAAGATCAATGAATAATCTATATTTTATTAAAATAGAAGTCACAACTTCTATTCATGTATTGTTTTTAAAAATGGACATTTCCTAAAAAAATATATTTCATTTATTTATACTTAATATGTTGGCGTCATTAAGATATCAAATATCATATAATTAACATATATAACAACTTTACCTATAAAACTGTTTTACTTTTATTTTTAATTATAAATTTTCAGCTGAAAAATAAAAAAAATCTTACAAAAACATTTAAATATTTTATATAATAATGCATTAACTAATTTCGTAATTAGTAGTATAATTTTATTCAAATAAATTAAAATCTTATAATTTTATTCAAATAAATTAAAATTAAAATTTTTTATTAAAAAATAAATATTTTCATAAATTTCTAATTATAGTATATATTATACTAAAATAAAAGTAAGATATGAATTAAATATTAAAAATTATAGTAAATTATAAAGTAACTTATTTTATTTAAAAAAAAAATCCTTTCGTTTTAAATATGATACACCACTAAAAGGGGTTTAACGTAAACCATGTATAAATTTGCTAAAATAATAAGTCTAAATTATTTGAACATAACAATATATTTATTTATAAAATCCTGGTATATATAAAATTATAGATGCTAAATTATATTTTTAAACACAACAAGGAAATATAAATGATTCTAAACAAATTTATATTCTATAGTAAACCAAATAAGTTTAAAATATATTTAAAAATATGTTTTAAAAAGTTTATGCTAATGACAAAAAAAAAGAATTTACGCAAACTGTAGAAATTAAAAATATATACTTTGATGTGTGTTATCTGTTTGATTATTTTAAATTATGAATTTGTTTTACCGAATTTGAATTTATATTATTATGTAATAAAAATTTATAACAAATTATAATGTATAAAAAGTTTATATATTAAAAACGGAAAATAAAAGCTTAAATAATAAAATTATAGAATCACATTATATATAACATTGAAAATGCAAATCATATATTTAAAAATGTTTATGATTATTTCAAATTTATACATAAGTCATAGACATAAAAAAATAATCGACAATAAAGAAAAGGTTAAAGTATTTGTAAGATTTGAGGACAACATAATTTCATTACTAATTAGTAACGATCCATTTGATATTGACATACTCTATCGATCCATTTATAAGAGGTATATTGTTTTAATAGATAAGAAGATGTATATTATATAAGTCTCATTTTAACTTTATTGTGTTTCAATTACATTACATAAAAACTTATGTTCTAATAATATACCTTCATATCTACATATTAAAAAAAAATCTTTTAGTTAAAAATTCAATTGTTTATTTTATCATTTCTATAAATATCTAATACTAAATGCTTAGAGATTAGTGTATGTGAATATTTTTAAAATTGTCATAAAATTCAAAAACAATTACTAAATAATAGTTATTTTTCTTACTAATACAGAACTTAGATTGAAATTAGATCCATTTATTAGTTTTAATAATATATAAGGAATTATAAAATAATTTTCAAATTCTTTGAATTTTGTATATATTAATTTGTCAAATGATTACACACAAATCCAACAAAACATACATATAATAAGAAGCAACAAATACATTTGAGTTTGATATAATTAATTGAATAAAAATGAACTATAAAATTTAGGTATTTGAAAATAATATAAATAATTATATACATATATATATATACATAAAAATAAAAACAAACATTTGCACGGTCGTACATATTAAGCTCTAGTTACAACATAAAGAAATAAATAAAAAATATGATAAAAAAAGTTTTGACATCATTTTTGATTGGCATGTTAATATGTGATAATACAATCTCTGCTGCAGTGACAAAAAATACTACAAACTCTTACTTTTAATCATTCAAAGATAAGAGTCTAGACTAGTAGCCTAGAAAGTGGGAAAACAAATAAATTTAGGAGGATTCATTGACAAAAGACATTTTTGATACGCCTCGTCTTATTAGAATTGGGAATGGCGATGGCCTATGGAGAGGATATGAGTGCGATGGACATAATGATAGGTAGAGGAGATAATGCAGAAAAGCGAGAAGAAGAATCTTTATCATTTATGAATTGAGTTAACAAAGAAAACTAGGTTATGATATCTCCACTCGTTTCTATTATTCCTCCATGATTAAACTTCTGATCGATCATTCATATAACCAAAAGGTTAATCTGATTTTGTAACTGCAAAGATATGCGTCGATATATATATATACATATATATATATATATATAGCATATGAGATTAATTAAAATATATATTTGGGCTAGATTAAATAAATTTCGATTATTAAATATAATATTAAAACATATGATTATCACATTTTACAAAAAGAAAAACATGACTAGGTAGAGAAATATACATAATCTATTTGTTTGTTTGTTTGACGACTTATGTTTCTATTACATAAAATGCTAGGGTTCAATTTTCACTAGTTCAATCATTTATATATTAAAGAAAAAACATTTTTAAAGACTAAAATTACTTTCATATGTGATTAACAGAACTGTCGTTATTTACCTAGCGGACTCACAGTCACTCTCAATCCTTTAGAAATAGACATAAATTATTAGGGTATGTATAATACTATGCTACTAAATATTAACAATATTGTCAGTCATTTATTGGGAATTCAGTCAAAAAAACACTAAACATAGTAAGAATTGCCAAAAGAAATATGGACTCGAGGATAGCCAAAAAAAATCTGAACTTTTGTTGATTTTTATCAGTTTATTAAGAAACTTTGATTGACCGACCAGATTAAGACACCGTTAACTAACAGTTAAGACGGTGGTTAATCGACGTTAAATACAAAGATCGTTAAGTAAAACGACGTCGTTTTACCTATTTTTATTATCAAAAATATGTTGTTCGTGTGGGTCAAACCTGAGAACTCATGGCCAAATGACGAGGTTACTTGCCACTAGACTACTGTCATTTTTAAGAATATCTATAACATATTTTATTTTATTGAGTATCAAAAAAATCTCGAAAAATCTAAATTCTTTTTTTTTAAATTCCAAAAAATCTTAGAAGTTCAAGAAAAATCTGAAAATTAAAATTAAAATTGAAATTATAAATATTTAAAAAAAAATCAAAACATTAATTTTTTTTTATAAAAATTAATGTATCTAAGATCATTTGAGTTTTTTTATCTTAAATACATTAATCATACATTTTTTGTAAATTAATATATTTGAGATAAAATGGAAAAATGATATTTATCAAACTACAAATGTTTTTCATTTAATTATTATCATATTTTAGAAAAATATTTGTGATAATATCATTTGTTTATTGTATCTTAATTATCATTTGTCTATTTTATCTTAAATACATTATTCATACTAAAATCTATAGTGTGATAAATATCATTTTATTTTATATTACATACATTAATTTATTTTAAAATATGTTTCAAGTTTTTTAATCATTAAATTTAATTCGTTGCATTTTTTGAATTATTTTAGATTTTTTTTTGAAATTTTTAATGTATTGATTTTAAAAAAAAACTTATTTGTAATTTCAATTTTAATTTTACTTTTCAGAATTTTCTTGAATTTTTAAGATTTTTTAGAATTTTTTTAAAAAAATTTAGATTTTTGAGATTTGTTTGATACTCAATAAAAGAAAACATGTTATGGATATTCTTAAAAGTGACAGTAGTCTAGTGGCAAAAAACCTCGTCATTCGGCCATGATTTCTCATGTTTGATCCACGCGAACAACATTTTTTTGATAATAAAAATAGGTAAAACGACGTCGTTTCATTCCATCTCAAAATGACGTCGTTTTACTTAACGATCTTTGCAAACGTCGTTTAATCATTCTGTAACGGTGTGTTTAATTTGGCGAGTCAGCGATAACTTAGTGATTAAAATTTAATGTCGAATATAGTTCGATGTTTTTTCGGCGAGCCAATATGTTCGTATTTATTATGGCAATTCGTGCAAAGTTCATGATTTTTGGCCGAATTCCCGTCGTTTATTGTTTGTTGTACAGTAGATAATACTGTCAGTCGTTGATTGTATAATAAATGATATCAAAAAAATTAACAACAAATATAATTATGTGAAGATCATACGTCGTTTTACCTATTTTTATTATCGAATGAAACGACGTCGTTTTATACAACAAATATAAATTGTTAATATTCTTATATGTTTTTTTATATGACTTATATACATATCATTTATTTTACTTAAGATATTATTAATTTTATTTGATTTTATTAGATATGTCATAATGGTTGAAGACTATACAATATAATTTGTTTCATGATAAATGCTGTATAAAGGGAATATAATCGTTTGGTTAGAATATGTTCCCACAAAATCGAGATTAATTCTCCAATTTCATTAAAAAGAAAGTTCATATAAAAGCTCAATCAATCTCTTAGTTTAAGCAACTTAATTTTGTAATTCAGAAATAATAATACATGGTGATAGACAAATTATGAGTCAATTTTAAATTCAAAATGGGCAAGTTTATGGTCAAATATCATGATTGATAAATCAAGTAAAATGTGAAATTAGCAAAATGAATGAAGTAAATATAAGAAAATAATATCAAAAATCTAATATTTTTTTTTCCTATATTTACTTGATTCCTTTTGTTAATTTACGCTTTACCGTAATATATGTAGTAGTAAAAAATAGGAAACTAATATATGTATTATGGTTTCAGTTAATATAAAAAAAGTTACTACAAATTTATTTAAATTCTTATAGCCGGTTAGAAATTATATAGGAAACTGTAATGATTTTTTGCCATTAATCTCACAATGTAATATAATTGATTGACTCAATTACTGTGGCATAAATCATATTAGTTATTACTATATATATCATATAAGTAATTTATGCAATAGCCAAAAATAAGAAACTGATATACGCAATCTCCATAACACATTCTGGTTTTGGTTAATATATGAAAATTATTACTAATTTATTTAAATTCTTATGACCAATTAAAAATTATACAGAAAATTGTAGGATTTTTTGTCATTAATTTCGCGATGTAATATATTGATTGACTCAATTATTATGTCATAAACCCTAATAGTTATTATTATATATATCAGAGTAAATTTTATATACCATATCACAACCTATAAACTTTAAAACACACAAAGACTATGAGTGATACGGATTTCATCTCTGACTCAAAGCCAAATTACATCTCTAATACATAACCTTCAGTTATGACTTTTAACTTCTTAATATCTATTAAACTAAATGTTATAATTTTTTTTTAATTTATTCATTCTGCACAAAACGCAGTACCACCTAGTCAGCATACTAATTAAGAATTAGTCTACCATTAACATGACTAATTTAGTCCAAACATTTTCAGTGAAAATATACCTCAGTTTCTTTTCCCCCATTTTTTGGGCAATCACTTTTTCCTTTACGTACGCTTTCAGGTTACCCGGGTATCAGGTAAAATAGTATTACACATAGATGTACCGATTACTTTACGAAACATATAGTTATATTTAATGTTAATATATACGTTAAACTGTTATTACGTGGTCACACCGAAAAAGGGGGGAATCGGAGGTGGGGTGTGTCTAACATTCCAATTGCGACCCACCAAACTTCTCCATTTGTTATAAAACTATTAATCTTTAACGCAAGATAATATATTCATATTTTCAGAAACGAGAGTCGGACCTAAAATCTTCAGGTGGCCTTGTAAGCTTTTTCAGTTTTCTTTAACCTCAAAAAGAAAGTACTATATTTCTTCTGTTGTATAATTGCATATACACACATACGCGTGATTGATTCCATAATTAGAATTTACCTCTTTATGCAAAAGTAGCAAAGAACATACATACATGAGCTTAACATTTATACCAAAAACATACATACATAAGTTAAAACACACGTTAGATACTAATCTCTACTTCAAATAAAATTATGATGTATGCGTTGATTTACATATGGCAATGTTGCTCGTATTCAAATTTAAGCTGTCTCGTAAATTTCAGATCCAATAAAAAAATCTGATATCGCAATGTTTTTTTTTTTTTTTTGAAACTGATATCGCAATGTTGCATGCATCTATTTATATAAAGAAGAGTTTAATCTCTCCAGGTGAAGCCACCTAGGATGCCACATCATAAACTAAAAGATTTATATGCTGACACGTGTCTCTTTCACTGAAATTTTGTGTTCTCTTCGTTAATTCTAAATATTCCGTTCCGGGCCTGAACTAATTGGTATTGGGCTTTGCACCTCTATACCTAATATTCTTTATCGTTAGAGTCTCGCTGTAACATTCTCGAAGTCGCCAGCAAAGAGCTTACCACAGGTTCATACGACAGCCATAGCATCTCTGTCAGCATCAATGGCGTCTCGAGTGATTTGATTACTGAAATCGAGTTGCAGAAACTCTTTGTTTGTCTCCAATCACGTCTTATAGCCTTCTCTTCTAATAAACTGAAACATTCCGAGTTACTCATCGCATTTATCACCTTATTAACTCCATAGCCGACGTAAACCACGATCTGACCTTAATTGTGAGTTATCCTTCTGAAAAGGGGTTTATTCTACACCTATAAAAGGTTAGCTTTCTTCACTTGAACATCATCTTCTCAATCTGTGAAAACACTAATCTATATATTCCCTCTGAAATGGCTAACTCATCAATCTTCCTTTATGATCTGAAAGCTGGCCGATGCTCCTCCACTGTCCAAGTGCTGTTACTCAGGTTCTGGATAGCCAGAAATGTCCGAGAGGAGGAGAATTGATGTCTCTTGATATGTTCTTACTGGATTCATAGGTAATTGTGTTCTTAAACTCATGTTCAGATTGCTTTATGTCTATAAAACTCATGTTCAATTTTTTTCTGAAGCGATGTTAGAAATATTCTTAAGCTTATGTTCATAGTCTTATTAAACCCATGGTCATATTGTTCTTATACTAAACACTATGAAACTGTTATTTAGAAAACCATTTGTGATTTTGTGATTTGACTCATTTTTATAGTCATCTTAAACGCATGTTCACATTATCTTGAAATCATGTTCGTAATTGTTCCTGATCTTAAACTAATGTCCATGTTGTTATCAAATTCAACATTATCAACCTGTTATACAAACATCTTCTGAATGATTAATTTTGTAACCGTTTGCAAAGAATGCTTTCTTTCTAAATGTGTTTCAGGTGACCCTTATGCAAGCAACCGTGAATGTGAGCCGGCTAGCAACTTACAGGCCTTATCTCCAGGCCGGTTCAATGTATTCTGTCACCGGTTTTGATGTAACTCGGTGTAATCAAAACTTCAGGCTCTCGAACTCCTCTCTGCTGATTCGATTCAGTGACGCTACCGCTCTTGCTGAGTTAACTGAACCAGCTTTTCCAATACCTAAAGAATGTTTCAGGTTCCGTAATCACAGAGGGATACTTAGTCTAGCCAACAGCAATACCCAACTTCCAGGTATTCCTCCTATAATATGTTCATAGGTATAGCTGGATAAGATATTAATAATAATCCTGAGCCAGATGTTATTGGTGAGATAACTGCTGTTAAGAGAAAGTTCTTTTTCGCTTGAATGGCTAACCTATCTATCTTAATCGCTGGAGGCTGGCTGGAGATGGGTTAGATTCACCGGAGATGGGTTCTTCTTCTGTTTTGGAGAGTAGAATCTGAGGATTCAAAAGTGTTAAAGCTTTGGAGACTGGAGTAAGCAAGCAACTCCATCGGCTTGAGAGGCATGGGCCGGTAAACAAGGTCTGTTTTGCATGTTGGAACCATGGCTCTTTCCATTTTAGACAGAGATGAATGTAATGGTTAATCTTCAAGAGTATAGGAGTTTTAAACACTGCACAAAAGAGGGAGTTTTAAACACTGTTGTAGACTTTAGCTGCTGCTCTACTACCACTTTTTAACAGTATTCTACCTCTTTCGGTCATGCTAATTATTGCTTCTGATTCTTTTTCCTTCTCGATTTTTTTTTGTACACAGCAAGGCAGCTACGTTTGATCTTCTTAAAAATGTCAATGGGATCTCTGATTTTCTACACATAAATATCGGATCCTTCAATGCTTATGAGTGCTTTAAGAAAAAAAAAAATTTAGTACACAGCAAGGCAACTACGTTTTCTCTTCTTAAAAATGTCCATGGGATCTCTGATTTTCTACACATATATATCGGATCCTTCAGTGCTTATGAGTGCTTTTATTTTAAAAAAAAAAACTTTTGTACACTGCTGCCAGGCAAACTACGTTTGCTCTTCTTAAAAGTGTGAATGTGATTTCAGTTTTTCTACTCTCATATAGATATCGGATCATATAGGTGCTTCTGGATATTTTAATAATTTTTGTACACTACAAGGCAACTGCATTTGCTCTTTTTAATAATTTCCAATGGAATCTCTGATTTCGACTCATAAAAGTCGGATCCTTCTAATTCTGTTTACTACATTCTTTACACCTCATATTAAGATTTATGAATTTACTCAAACCACTTCACAACAGTTAAACCATTCAAAAATTATCGTATAAATCTAACCCTTAAACTTAGGCTCATCCTTCCGCTCCAATGCATTAACAATAACACACCAAACCACCGTATCTCTAATTTTTAAAACTCTGTTGGATAGCAACTTCTTAAACACAAGTATTATTTTAACCAAGTGTATGTTTATTCAGACAACCTGAACGGGTAAGTGGGAGTTCAAAAGATACCCAACAGACAGTAGTGCTTAATGTTGCAAGTTAAACTTCATCAGAAATACCATTAGTCATTGAGTGGTTACGTAAGAATAGACCCAAGCGTCATAACCCTATCGCAACTTCCATAACAACTAAATTAGAAACATTTACTTGGATCAAGATCTATCTCTTTCTCTAGCTATGGTGAAAAAAACTTGCTGAAATAGGTGAACATGTAAGTGATCAATCAAAAAAGATTTACTGTTGGCTGAGGAAGACGTTCTTTGCGTAACAACAAATGTTTTGTCACAAAACATAGAAAAACACATCAAAATAGAAGCAAATGTTTTTTTGGACAAACTATAGAAATAGAAGCAATTGTTAAACATTAAATTTAACCAAGATAAAACTTCATGCGCAAAGCGTGGATTAACCCCTAGGATAAACAAAAAAATGTAAAATATGACAACGACAATAATAGTAGACTAAATGATAAAAACAAAATATACCAAAATATTTACACCGAAAAAATAAAAACATTCCATTAAATTTTAACACTATACTAGATCTTGACCCGTGCAACCGCACGGATATTAATTTTCAGTTTTAGTTTTTATTTATTTATACTAAATAGTATATTTATAATATTTGATCATTTTATATTGACTAAGCTACGGATGAGTATTTAGGTATCCACTCGAATTCGGTTAAAATCTATTCGGGTTTGAGATTTTTGAGTTTAAAAACTCTACCTCTATTCGGGAATTTATAAGCTTTGGTTCCGATTTGATTTGGATCTTTGCGGGTTTGATAACCCGTTTAAACTATTTTAAAATTTTTTAAATTTATATATATTTAAATATCGTTAAATCTAAAAAAATATATAACATGTAAATTTGAGTAATGTAAGCTAAAGTACATAAATTAAAAATTAAAATAGGTTTAACTTGAATATTTGGATGAAGAATAAATATATATTTTAAGTTTTTTTGGTGTTTTGATTATTGTTTATCTACTTTAGATGTTTACTTTGACTATTTTTATATTTCAAATATTTTAAACAACTTAAAATAGCTTATATTTTGGATATTAACTCGAAAAATAGCTAACATATTGAAGTATATAAATATGATTTAAATACATTCGAATATCCGAAATATTTCGTTCGGATAAGGTTTAGTTATGGTTCTCTAGATAGCAAAATGGTAAATCTGTTTGGATATTA
This sequence comes from Raphanus sativus, assembly GCF_000801105.2. Lineage (NCBI taxonomy): Eukaryota > Viridiplantae > Streptophyta > Magnoliopsida > Brassicales > Brassicaceae > Raphanus > Raphanus sativus. The sequence goes on from NC_079515.1 coordinate 20,391,209, forward strand.
TCTAGTTTCGGTTCAAATTTGGTAATATTTTTTTCGTTTAGATTTTTTCAATGAAGAGTTGATATTATAATTTCTATGAATTGTTTGTCTAATAAAATATATTTTTTTTTGAATTTGACACTGATTTAATTGAGAAGTTAATGAAGTGTATTTAATTCAAATTTAATTAAAAAAACACATTAATGTAAATGGAAAAGACAAAGCATTAAAATAGGAAGTATTAGTTAATTGTGTATTTAATTCAAATTTAATTTTGGAAAACACATTAATCAAAGTGGAAAAGACAGAATTAAAATAGGAAATAATATTTAATGTCAGTGGCATGGAAGTGTAAATAAAACTGAAAACTAAGGGTTATTTTATATGGGTACTTCTCTTTTAATAATATAGATTATGAAATTTAATTAACTGTAACGAAATATCAGCATCAAACAATTTTTAACCGTAACAGTTGATAAACATATAATAAGAAATCAAAGAAACAGCGATTTAAAAATAGTATATAATAACATAAATTTAAAAATACTTAATGTTTCATAGTTTTTTGTAATTTAAAAATCTATGTGTCTTATTGGTATTGTTAAACTAAAATAAACATTGAGAGTGATTAAATAATTTTATTTTTAATAAATATTATAATTAGACAACTTTATAATTTCCAAAATAGATTTTAAAATACATAGATAATTTTATTAAAAAAGATTATTAATCCTTATGATATTTTTAGTTAAAAGTAAATTTAAAATTTAAAATATATTTATATAATTCTTTTATTTATTTGCCCGCCCGTAGGGCGGGTTTACCCTAGCACGTTTATATTTATGTACATAAATGAAGATATATGTGATCAAGTGGCTGCGCGTGCGGATGTGAATCAGTTAAACTTTAAACAAGTTAATCATAAGTTATCAACTTTAGAAGTCTTAACAAACAAACAAAAACCTTTAGAAGTTTTTAACATTTGCACCAAAAAAAAAAAAAAAACCTTTAGAAGTCCAAAAGTAAAAATGATCTCGACACAGAATTATTAATCGTCAAAGGAAATTTTCTTGGAAAAGAAAAAAATTGAAAAAATGTTTTCTGGTTAAAAAGGAAATTTTCTGGTTAAAAAGGGAAAATGGCAGGTTGTATTAATATAGCCTACGAATATTCCTGGAATTTTGTTTCATACTTTGTCATGATAATTTGTTCTGCACCTTCTTGTTATTTGAAACGAACGTATGTTCTACTTTATTTCTTTTTTGTTTAATTAAAAATATTCATTATCTTCAACCTGAAAAGGGGATAAACGGAACTTACAACTCCGGTGTGCCGAACATCGATAAGCTAGGTTACAACAAAACAGTTAGAGGATCTACAAGCAAACAGGCTAGCAGACAAAGGAGAGAGGTCGTGGGAAGAAGGCGGGAAAGCGAGCTTCCCCTCCGGTGGACCTAAACACATAAATAAAGGTTTTGCTCACTGAAACTAGATAGCTATCGTTTTGTATATGATTATGCTATTTTAGTTTGCAAAATGCGGAATTCGTCAAATTTAACAATGTATGTCAAATAATAATTGGTAGATAAATATATGTGACATCGATCAAAAACAAAATTTAAAACCGTTTGACTTTCCTTTATCATTCATTATGTGATTAATTGATTAGTGATTAACTAGATACACATTCTTGACTACGAAGGCTACACATCGAGAGATCGATGAACATAGTGCATTTAAAACAGATATATGCAGTATTACTTTTTGAGAAATATAAAAAAAAGTTGGAATATTATTTTGCCTTTCTACTCAGTTAAATATATTTCCTCTCACATAATTAAGTTGCACATAGTTGCTCAAAAAAAAAATTAAGTTGCACACCAAACAATTGGCTTTCATAATAATAGCATTATATTAGATAGAGACCTATCATATATAAACGAAACAAAAATGTTTCATTCTACTACCGATTCTTTTGTTTAGGACTTTTATGTTTCATTCTACTACCGATTCTTTTGTTTAGGACTTTTACTTAGCAATAGATAAAATTCCCTTTTTACAAGCTAGCAAGAAAAATATATTTTATGAAATGGTGAATTATTTTAACCTTTTTGAAACATATTTTAACCTATATGTATAACATAAAGTAATAATAGTCATTTAAAAAATTTCTGAGGATTTTTTTACAATTCTCTTTTCACAAATTGGTTATTATAAAACTTGCGCAACAATGAACATCCACTTGTACTGGTACATGACGCCACTATAATGACTACTCTACGGGACATCTATATCGTAATTTACGAATAGTTGTACCATATTTTCCTATAATTAAATCACACTGAATCTTATATATCACTCACAGAAAAAAAACTGTTCGTGTCCATAGGGATGTATAACCTCGTAGATAAAACACAATCTTATTTTTATATAAATCATAGCATCCACCACTAGTTGAACACACATGACAAAAATCATCAAATGAAAACTAAATACGATTTAAAAATACTTGAAGAGGCAAATAAAATGTGCCACTCCTCAACGAAGAATCAAGAAAATGATTCTCCCCACACTTATATACTTTTCCCTCTAAAATCAAAATATAGCCTAACTGATCAATTATTGATCCGATTATGCAAATCACGGTGGACCACACTTGTCAACAAGAGCACCTTGTAAGGCCGTGGGAGGATCGGACATGAGACACCAAACCGGAGGAATCGAAAGCTCTTCCACAAATCCATAAGCATTCCAACAAAATGGATCCACAACAATTTCGCCTTTTGCTGGAAGCAACTCGATATCCGAAAGAGTTAGATTTGTGCATGGAAGTGCATCGCTGCATCCAAAATGCATTGGAGGACTTCGAATATCGTAAGTTCCTTTGATACCTGCGATATCAGATACGAAAACGGCAGATGTTTTATTAGCACAATCTTTGGTCATGCAATAGTATTGGTCAATGATTATTGGGTTACGGACTGATTCCACGAGGATGTTGTTGAACGTCACGCCTGAGACCGAACCGAACCCACCTTGCCATGTTTTGATCCGAACTCCATTGTCGGAGTACTTTATGACCGAGTCTCTGACGGTTATGTTTGAGACGCATGCATGTGAGTTGTGATTGCCCAAACTTCCAATACTAAAAATTTAGTATATAACGACGTTTTAGTAAATAGTTATTGGTTGGGATCTATTATGCGATAACAAGTGTTTTTAATCAGATTAATCAAATTAAAGAGAGATAACAAACCTAATTCCATGGCCACCGGGTCCACAGGTAAGATTCCGTATATCAACATCGTAGGATCCCGAACCAATAGATACGCAATCATCTCCTGCAAATTGGAAGCATGACTTTAATTGTCCAGACAAGAATCATTTCGCTTTACTTTTGATGAAATCTATTTATTCTTCTTAACTTATTTTGTTGTATTATGTAAATTTTATATTTAACTTGAAAGGATTTGTCCAAATATTGCACAGCCAATTTGATCCGTTAATCGACCAAATATTATATTGGCCGATTTTAAATACAATAAATTTTATTTATTCGACCAAACATTTTCGAACCTTTTTGGTTTGCTTTCTTTTTTAGTATTTTAAAGTTTCATTTATAAACCAATTATCGGTTTGGTTTTTAACTGAAGTTTTTTTTTGACGAAGTTTAAGTGTAATAAAATGTCTAAAACTGCCAAGCGTAAATCAATCTATATATAACATGTAAGTCTGTTTACCGTTTTTAGCAAACAAAAAAGAAGTCTGATTACCGTTGGAGATGACCGAGTTGTAGATGGTAACGGAGTTAGAGTTTTCGATGTGGATGCCGTCAGTGTTGGGACTTAACGGCGGAGCAGTGATGTGAAGGGACTCGACGTGAACTCCTTGACAACCGTCGAATCTGAAATGAAACTGCGGGCTGTTTTTTATCTGTAGACCTTCCACCGTTAGATTCGAGCTCATAAAGAACCTCAAAGCCTGCATGCATTTAATTCATTATTTACCAGAGCAATTAAAAAATCGGGTCGTAAACTAGTACGTAAATTTTTATGTTAACTTACAATGGGGCTGTCGCAAGGGCCAGCAACAATTGCAGATTTGTTGACAGTCTGTAGAAAAATAACAAAATAATTAGTTATAAATATCGTATATATATGCCATTTCACTTGTAGAGTCGCTTTCCATTATTGTAGAGCTTTACATTCATTTATAAATAAAATTAAAATAAACTGTAAATTGGTGTAAATGCTTGGAAAAGTTTTCTTAAACAGTCGGAATGAATAGTACAATATTTTAGTTAATTACCCGGTGAGGTTTGCAGGGAAGATCCCACCATTTCTGTCCCCGGCCATCAATAACTCCAGCGCCTTTTAAAGCCATTCCGTTGACTCTATAGAAGACAAGCCATTGTCTTTTACTTATATTGCTCGGCCACGATTCTGGTCCATCTGGTGTTACAATAGTCCCGTCCACCTATATTATATCAATAAAAATGGTATAAAAACAAATCTCATTTAATTTGATTGTCTTTACAGTATGTCAAAAAGTTTAGATTTTTAATAGGAAGAGAAATAATACTTGGAATAATTGGTAAGAGTGGCAAGGACCGGTAAAAATAGTAGACTGGATCATAAATGTGTAGCCGTAAGGAACAAGCAAAACTGAAACGGTCTCGTTCCCGTTGCTACATGATGAGTCCCACGCCGTTTTGAATGCCTCCGTGTCGTCTGTGACACCATCTCCGACTGCACCGAATTTTCTCACGTTGTAAACTCCATTGTTGTCTTCTTCAGGCTCGTCGGAAGGCGACGGTGGTAGTGACGGTGAGACATCAGAGCCCAGAGAAGGAGTAGGAGGCTGAGAGATTGAGGAAGAAGGTGGTTCTGGTTTTGAAGAGTGATGGTTATGGCTATTGTGTTTGTGTTTCTCTTTATGGTGATGGTATCGAGATTCAGTTAAAGAGGTTAGTGTGATAATTAGTGCGATGAAACAAAGGATTTGGTTGCGAGTATAAGAAGAAATTAACATTTTCGTTGGATTGAAAATGTTTTTATTTTTGGTGATTTTGAGGTGAATGTTGGAGAAAAAGTGTGTAAGAAGAGAGTCGCACTCACTAAGTTTAGAATGCTTCTTGGAAATGTCAATGCAGCAAAAGCAGACAAGGGTGGTTCCTTTATTTATACTGCAACGTCGTGGGCTATAGGAAGTGGAAACCTAATGTTATTTTAATTTAAACAAGTGGAGTGTAGGTAAAGGTAATAAACATTTCCATAATGTTATTCTCTAGTATGAGACTGATCGTGTGGTGTAATATTGGATTGAATTTAATCCTTTTTAGAATTAATATACTTTTACTTTTTTTTTGCTAAAAAAAAGGTTAAACTCAGATCAATTAATGATATAGACCTAACCCCCGGATGGAAGGTACAGCCCACATATAAACCATTTCCCGGATATTCAAATGGGTCATAAGCATAGACCTATATCCGCGTAGCCACGTGTAGAATTAGTAATTTCGCACTAGAAAAGAATTGAACCCTGGCCTCGACCATCAGGACACTCCTCCTCTAGTGGAGACCACCACAACAATATACTTTTACTTACCAATAAGTTTTAATTTTTATTAGTTCTCTCTTTTATGTTCGTGTGAATATTTAAGAAAATAAAATGAAAAATCATCTAATCAAATTAAGATTTGGTTCTCACACATATATATATATATATATATATATATATATATATATATATATATATATATATATATTTCTTTTAAACCGATTCAGCTTTGATCAAACAGTACTTAGTTTTTTCCGAATTTTCTTGTGTTTGACTTCGACGTTATGTTTTTATTACCTTGGGCAAATTTATGGCCACGCATATATTCGGGAACGAATATTATTATGGATGGGGCATGCATAGGAGTATCTACAATAATGCTAGCTTTTAAAATCAAAATTACATACTACTCGTTTTATAATAAGTGTTACTTTAAATTTATACACCGATTAAAAAATCATTTAATTTTATATATTTTTTATATAAAACATCATTACCAATACATCTATTCACATTTCAACCAATACAAAATATACTAAAAATAAAATTAATAAATTATGCATTAAAATGTTAAAACGATATTTATTTTGCAATGAATTTTTTCTCTACAAATATATTTAATATAAAATAGAGAGTAATAAATATCTCAACAAAATGATTGACTACATCAAATGTTCCAAATAAATTTAATCTTAATTTTTTTAAAATAATATAGATAGTTCGTACGTATACTCGTGCTCATAGTCATATGTAACTAAGTAAGGACAGTTTAAGACAAGAGCTGTAACAGGTTTTTCCAATAAGGAGTACCACATGATAGGGATAATTATTTGTGGAATAGAAAAATGAAATGATGGATTGAACATAAAAATGATATCATTAAATTATATACATTCTATTTATTGACGAAGATTTAAAATCCTGAGTAAATTAGGTTTAATTAACAAAAGTTTTTTTTCTGTTTTATTCCAAAAATGGAACGTGTAGAATTGTTTTTTAAAATATTTTATTGTAATTGGTAAATATTTTATGGAATGTATTTTCAATAATTAATTTTATTCCACACAAAAAAGCATTTTAGTTGCAGCCAAGGTGAATGTGGGCATGTAAGCTTGCGGTTCTGAATCAAACCAACTGTCAAATTGGACTGAATCCAATTTTTTTGGTCATAAATATATAGATTTGATTATAATTTTCGGAGTGTCTTATACCTTATGCAAAATTTCTCAAACATAAAAAAAACTGGATGAAAAGCTCCCAATAATAAAGTTCTTATGCACACCTAAAGTTTTTCTTAAAATGGCATCTCTTAAATGGTTTTTCTTCACCCTAGGAGGTCTTACAATATTTCTTATCCTCTTTATTTTAGTTTATCCCCACTTTCAAAGACTTATCTGAATGATATGTATATAGATTATAGTGTTTTTTTTTTAATAGTTTTTTTATATAGTTTTTTTTTTTGAGAAAAATGTATATAGATTATAGTTTGGGACAGTTTATTCAATACACGACGAAACATATAACATGTAAAAAGAATTATTCTCCACTGAAAATAATTGAGAAAAGGTTAAATACATTTCTTGTGATAAAATATAATTATATACATATAGTTTCAGTTTTTTCTTAAAGAGAAAACAAGAAGAGAATGGCATTTAACATTCATACCAAAAAAGAAGAGAATGGCCGCGAGTGGGTTATATCTACCTCTTTCGGCTTCTTCAGTGGTCCAATTCTTTTCCATGTATATTATTGAAAAGGTGAGGTACAAATGATTCTTTTAATATGTGAATAATTTATTGAATTACCAAGAATATAAATATATATTTGTATGACCGACCCACCATCATTGATTGCATACTCAGAAACAACATATATATTTTTATTGTTTGATCATATTTGAGAATTTCACCGCCCCTCTTTACACTTTTCGGTGGAACTCAATTATGTTTGGTCTCATCTCATCTTCTTCCACTTTTCTTAGAAACAAAATTCTAATATTTATGTTTTTAGCACATAATTATAGTATCACTGAATACAATGGATTATAGTAACACTGAATGCAATGGATTATAGTAATAATGCTATTATTTTCTAATAACTTTTTATAAAACAAATTCTATAATTTTTATATTTTTTATATTTTTTCATTTTTTGTAAATATTTTTCTCTACTCAAATATCCTTTTCTACTTGACTAATCTAATCACACTTTTTTACCAACAAAAAAAAATCTCATCACACTTGAGTTTTGCAATTAGTCCTTGATATTTCGGTTTTTGATCAAATAAATCATTTCACCTATTTGACCATGTTGTTGCCGTTACTTGTAAAACTACATCTTGTCAGTTTGCTAATTTTTAGTTAAAATTTGTATCATGGTATGCCAATTTTCTAGATTTAACTTTAGTTTATAATATTTTATAATGTTTTGTAATTTTTTTTTATAATTCTTTTTATAATTTTAAGATATTTTATAAATTTTTTTTGCCTAAAAAATCTTTTTCTACATGATTAATCTTATCACACTTTTTACCAACAAAAAGAAAAATCTTACACACTTGATTTTTGCAATTAGTCCTTGATATTTCGGTTTTTGATCAAATAACATTTCACCTATTTGAGCATGTTGTTTAACAGACAGTTACTTGTAAAACTACATTCTGTCATTTTGCTAAATTTTAGTTTAAATATGTATCATGATATGCCAATTTATAAGTGGACTCCATCTTAAAGAACTCAACTCACTTATCTAAATCTTGGTTAAAAACTTAACTAATAAAATCTAAAACGACAAGAAATTGAACAAGTAATATAATGGTTTTGGCCTTTTGGTGAAAAATCAACAACGGTTATAGATGCAGAATTTTGAAGACGCAGCATATTTCTCTTACACTATTTTCGTTTCTTTCACCAATTATATTAGTATTTATCAAAATATATTAGCCAATCTCATTTACCTATTTTTTCCTTTTCAGTACTTCGTTCCGTCACTTTAGAAATGTAATATAGTGCACAGTGCAAAAAATTCTATAGTATTATGTTTCAAAAAAAAAATTAGAATTTGATTTGTCAACAACAGCATTATGAAATTATACATGCATCTTGTGACCTCATCCTCCACGCAAAAATGGCGGCTATAATACGACATACTAAAGCTAATGAACTTGAAAAAACAATTGTGTAGGTTAAGTACGGATACTTTATAAACATAAGGTTAAGCATCATAATTAAATTGTGTGAGTGTGTGTATGTTATATAATAATCAAACTGCATGTGTATACACTATAATATATAATAATTTAATTGTATATATATATATATATATATATATATCAAATGAAAAGAAGTTTAACACCAGAGCAAGCCGGCGTACGGTAATTAGACACTAATCGGATGTTCTTTCGAATGTGTTTAGATACCAGAATCTTCAAAAATATAAGTTTAACAAAAAATAGATTGTATATACAAAAAAAAAGAAGTTAGAAAACTGAATAATTTCTCCAATTATCAGTCAAATTTATTTTTGTATATGTAATTTAAAGTTTCTCTAATATCTAAATAAGAAAATGTAAGATTATGTTTAGTTGATTTACTTATAAATTATATATAATTATGAGTATTTTTATAATAACAATAAATCAAACATGATAGGCTAATACCTTTTATTTTTATTTAGACTAGAGGTGATCCGAATTTTATAAAATACATTTACTTTCAACAAAATATTATATAGTTCAAAATTTCTGACCCTGTTAATATCGAGATTGAATTTTAGCTAAATGGGCATATACTTATGTTAATATATATTTGCGGAATATTGCCTTCTTTTCTTTTCTTTTTGTCATATTTGTGAAACAGCATGCTGAAAATGGAAGATAAAGGATGGGGACTGATATGAACAAGTTGGTCAATATAAGGCAAGAGGCTATGTTAGGTGCTTAAAAATACCTATAGGCAATGAGACATTAACATGTCCATGTCTACTTTAAGAGTATGGAAGATGTTGCATGCTTCTTCACTTCATTACAAAGATACACAAATATGTATATCTAGAACATAGTGCGTGTGTAAAACAGAATAATATACAGATGCTAAAGTAATATTTACAAATATACAATATACACATGTGTGTCGTCCACTACCATCCGGACCAAATAATTTTTACATCCGAATCTCTCTAGACACTAAAGTATCAAGTTTTTGCTCCCTCAAGAAACTTACGTGACGTTTTGCCAGTGTACTTGGCGGAGTCTTTCTTTTTCAAGTCGATCAGCTTCTCTGCTGCGCATAACGGGTCTTAAGGGTTTAGGAGGTGATGAAGAAACTGAGGAACTATTGTTAGAGTTTATGAGTTTTGCATAAATAGGTGATAAGGAAGATGGCATGAACCGAGAAGAAGAAGATCGATGAAGCAAAAATGAAGAACTTGCAGACTTTCTGAAACATGCAACGGATTTGGTGGTTGGAACTTGGAACTGTACCAGAAGCTATTGATGACATCTTTGTTGATCTTAAGAGAGAAAGAGATTTGGAACCTTCATCAAATGGGTACTACAGGAACATCTACTTCCATCTCTACTCTGTATCTCCAAGTAAAACTTCAACAAAAAATTTCCAGGAGAAACAGAGAAAAGAGAGTTACTTAGCAGTCTTGCCACTCCACGTAAACAGAGAGACGTTTGCGAGGGTTGAATTCGATTTGCGTTTGACGAAAAAAGAAGAGTGCGAGGAGAAGCCATGTAGGGTTCTGCTATCCAAGCAACTGAGGATACGTATAGGTTTTACGAGGATAAGAGAAAGTGAATCTGCTATCCAAGCAGATGGGTAACTAGTGAACAGGGATTGGATCTTACAGTTGATTGATCGTGTTCATGTGACTTACTGTTACAGACATTGCAATCTTTCTCAGTTTTGCCTCTTTTGTGTGTTTTAATCTATTGACAAGGTGATGTTCACATAAGACCCATCCCTCGGAAACCTATTCCTTTTGGTGAGTCTCTTAACCTTTTTTTCTACATGGTAGCTTGAAAGAAGTATCGTCAAAGCTCCTGCGTGGGCGAATTGTTGAGGTGTAACATCTGATTTCCTGGTACCTCTGCTAATTACGTCTATGTTGATAAGAGTTTTTTTCTTACTAGTACTTTATACTGAAGTAACTAATCATTTTTTTGGGGGAAACGGGTTTTATTGATTCCATTTAACTTAGATATATTCAGA
>NC_079515.1:20402062-20448181 GCF_000801105.2 Raphanus sativus
TATCCGAAATACATCGGTTCGGGTCGATTTCGGTTCTGATTCTATAAATACCAAAATTTTGAATACATTCGGATATTTAACCAATTATGGTTTAGATTTGATACTAATTTTTCGGATCAGATCTTTAGGATGCGGGTTTTTTTCCCAGTCCTAACAATATATATTTCACTCGTATTTTATTTTCTTTTCAAGTGAAAACTTCAGGTCTGATTGTAATAAAACATACAGTACAATATTAGTTTTTGTATTCTGAAAAAGAGAGACACGAGAGAAAGAATCTCTTTGTAAAAGAATTTACTAAACCAAACGAAGAAACTTTAGCAGCAGATTTGATCCTCTCCGTGTCTAGTTCAACTTTCAGATCCGACAAAGTCAGTTCCATATTTTTGATCCTTCCCTCGAGTAGTTGGACCCGAGACCCACCAGACATTGTTTTTTTCCTCTCCAAGGAAACCTCCTCAAGCCATGAATTCAACCAGTCAAGACTGAAGCCTGCTTCCTTCAGCTCAGTCAACTCGCTTTGAGCATTGTTCAGTTCAGTGACAGAGAAGCTCTGTGGAGACTTTTCCAGCGTCCTAAGGAGGCCGAGGAGGAGATTCATGTGTGATGTTTTCACCCCTTGGTTCTTTGGTATGACATCTACTGCAAAGTCTGGGTGATGTAGTGAGATATCTCCCACTGGACTAGCCTGCCAAAAGAATAAAGAACATTGTTACTATGCTAATCATGCTTGTGTTGTTTCTTAATGGAAATTTAAAGAAGAAAAGGAAATCAACGGCTCCCCCTTCAGCTTACTTGAGAAGAAATGATAGATCTGATCTTCTCCTTGTCCAGTTCAACTTTGAGATCTGACAAATTCAGTTCCACGTTCTTGACGTGTTCCTCGAGTTGTTTGACCCGAGGCCAATCAGAGAGTACTTTCTTCCTCTCCAAGGAAAGCTTCTCAATCTTTGAATTCAACCAGTCGAGCTTAAAGCCTGCTTCTGTCAGCTCAGTCAATTCGCTTTGAGCATTCCGTAGTTCAGCCACGGACAAGCTCTGTGGAGACTTTCTCAGCGTTTCCACAAGGCCGAGGAGGAGATTCATGTATGCTGTTCTCACTGCTTGGTTCTTTGGTATGACATCTAATGCAAAGTCTGGGTGATGTCCAAAGATATCTCTCACTGGATTAGCCTGCCAAAAGAAGAAAGAGTATTGGTACTATATATATGTCAACCATTCTTGGTGTTTATTTAATGTAAAATTTAAGGATGAAAACAGAAACAAGAGGCTCCTCAATCCAGCTTACTTGAGAAGCAAAAATATGGAAACCATTGTAATCTAAAACATCATTCTCAGTTGATTTTCCTTCATGAACAACTTCAAATACTTTCATGTAGACTTCAATGGTTAACTTGTTTTCCTCCAGAAACTCTTTTTCTTGGAGTTTCGTCAAAGGAAACGTCCAGGGTAAACCCCAGGATGGGGTCTCAGCGCAGAACAATCTGCGTCTGCTTTCGTCTGTAAAAAGATAAAACAAACAGATATATATATATATATATATATATATATATATATATAAATTTCTCTTCATAATAAAATCAGATACACAAGTACAACAAATGCAACATAATCAAGCTCATTACCAGGTGATCTAAAAAGCTCTTTGCCAGATTGGTTCAACAAAACGAAGCAAAAGCTAACTCTCCTTTTCCATCCAGGTCTCAACTTATGAGTATCCAAAACTTTCAGGTACATAGACAAGTGATCACGAGCATAAACGCAAAGAAACCTAAGAGAAAACATCACGGAACCGGGCTTCGTAGCCTGGTGGTAATGGAACCTCGGCTGAGGTGCCCGCCACCCAGCTTCGAAACCCGGCCACAGCGATTTAACATCCTTACTGCTGGGGCGCTGGACCCCTTCGGGGGATATTTGGGAAAGTGGCTGCCCAGACACCAGAGATATCAAAAAAAAAAAAAGAAAACATCACGGAGGTTTTTCCATCTGATTTACCAATTGCAGTCGCCGCTTGAGAAGGAATCCGACTTCATCACAGCGGTCCTTTCAGAGAGGTTGCCTATCTCCCAACTTAAGGCCTTGTTCAATTCCATCCCCATTTTATTCCTTGCGCGAACAAAACAAATTGCTATAGCTCCTAAGGCCAAACCACGCGCGAAGAACCATAATACATGCAAAAGAAAACATAAACCTACGATTAATTAAGTTTGTACAAGAAAACAAAAATCTCACCAACATGATCTTGACCACGTTGTTATTACAAAACTCCATCCAACCAGAATATGACCTAATAACAGATCTAGTTTTTGGGTTACGACTCGAAAGATTCAAATCGAACAGTACAATACTTCTCCTTATAAATAAAAAGAAAGGAAAAATATCACTATATGTGTGTATTTTGTTCATACAACATAACAGACAAGAGCGGGATGACTTACCTACGATGAAGTTCGAAGCCTTGCTAACAGTTTACGATTAGAAAGTGAGCGGCGGCGATACAATTTAAAATACAACCAAATGACTTTTATCTGTGATCAATCTAGGCCGTCCGTTGTATTAAACCATATTATTTTAACCGGTTGAGATTTTCTTAAACTTTTTATCGTATAATAAAACAAAATGCTGACGCAAACCCTACCTGGAAGTCTGAAACCATAGATAGGGATTAAGATTTTTCACCGTCGGTTGGAATATAAGAAAGTACTCTTTAACCCTTGGATTTAACATTTATTTTTGTTTCTACCAAAATTGATGATGACATCAGCAATCTTAAAGATTTGGCACTAGTCGTACTCCTGAATGAAAGTGTGATTATATCACTATGGTGAGGCAACAAAGAGCCTCTAAGGTTCATGAGGATAGATATTCCTCCAGCGAAACCTCCCAGCATCATCAAGGCAAGGATGAGCTGGTGAAGCGTGACATGTTGGATCCACCAAGCTATCTCCGGAGAAGAAGTGAAGAAGATATCCGTGAAAAGGCTTTGAGTTTTGGGATTTTGGATTGGAAACAGCTTGAACATTGTAAAGAATATTCTAGTACTGCATATGGAACCAAAGGAGCTTTGTGTAGTTTTTTTTTTTTTTTTTTTTTTTTTTTTTTTTTAACCAGCTTTGTGTAGTTATAACACTGATTCAGTGGAAGCTTCTGCAACTTCTTTGGAGCTAGATTTAGCAACCGGAGATAGCATTATTTAGAAGAGTTGAATGTTAATATAGAAGACAAGATGATGATGTCCTAGGTGAATGTTCAAGTTCGGCTAATGCAATGGAGAGGAGCCACAACTCTTTAGAGAAACCAAAGATACCTATTGCCTCTCCCACCCGCCGCTTCAGCTTCAGCTTCAGTCAGATGAGTAGAAGCTTCAGTTCCAAAGAAAGCTCATCATCAGTTCCTGCATCGTTAAGCACTTCTCATGCTTCAGCTAAATCAGGTCCTTTGACATTCAATGACTCAGTTTACACCAGAACAAAGCCTAATGGCCACTCTGTTTTCTATGAAGCTTTGACATGACTTAATCTGTTTCAAACCAACAAGAAGAATCCAACATGTTCGATTCTCAACCAAAAAGAGCTATACTTCCCAACTCATATCTTCAGGAAGAAACAGTCACTCTCGCGCCCGGCAGAGATCAAACAAACTCTACTCAAGTTCCGGGATTTATGGCTCCAACGAAGAAACCAAAGAAGAGCATAACAACTTTTTCAAATAGGCTCAAATGAGTAAAAGAAAGAGTGTCATCACCATTTACAACATGGTTTCTTCTGACTCAAGTAACTTTTTCATTCACAAGAATATTTTTTTCCCTGGAGTTCAGAAAGAGTGGCATCACCATTTACAACATGGTTTCTATACATTCTGTACCCAAAATCAAAAAGAAAAAAAGAGAGAGGAAAAGTCTCAAATCATTTACATGTGTATCTCACTTACTCAATACCCAAGAGCTAAGATGTTAACCTAGACGATCTGTTACTATCCAGATCTCTCGCACCCCTCTAGGACCCGCCTTATGTCTTCCTCAGTAATCGTCTTATCTTCTTTAAGCTTCCACAGAATGAACTCAGCTTTGTCAATCCTAGTTTTTGATTCACTAAACAAAGAAAAGTGTCAGTACTAAAACAGTAACACAAAAAGAAAAAGAAATCACAAGGGAGAATCCTATACCTCATGCTCTCCGGAAGTTGCATTATGGAACCCCCAATCCTCGTCTGAGCAAAGTAGTAGAAGAAGGTTGTGACTGCAAGACCAGACATAAGAATCCATACGAGGGCAAAAACCCTACCATAAACCGTCTGAAATGCCTCATCTCCGTAACCAACCGTCCCAATAGAGATAACCGACAAGTAAACCGAATCTATCAAATCTAAGTTCTCGTGATAGTGAAGAAAAAGAGTCCCCACTCCGACGCACAAGACGACGGCGAGAATCGCTAAACACAACTTGAACTCTGTTCTTATCCTCCCCTTGACCTCGTCTACTACTACCGAAGAAGGCGTTTTGATACGTGCAAGAATTGCCTTTTCTTGAAGATCAAGCAAGTGTATAACAACTCGATTCATCAGATAATCGAGAGAGAAGACTCCGATGCTTACCAAAACGATGTTCAAGATCTTCGTTCTTGTACTTGACGGGACAATGTCGCCGTAACCGACGGTGGACAAAGTGACGACGGCGAAGTAGAGCGCGTCGACGAATAGATTGGTCTTGGTTCCCGTGAACTCTTCTGGAAGTAACGTGTAGGTTGTAACCGCGAAGGTTAAGTAAACGCAGAGGAGTATCACCGCTACTGTGATGATGGGTTTATAGACGGTAGGGACGGCGGTGGGTGGAATCTCCGGTGCCGTTGCGCCCTCGCGAGATGTTTCTTTAGGAACATCTTCTTCTTCGGTGATATCTTCTTTCTTCGTTACCACGCCGGTAGAAGGTGATTCTGTACGAAGATGCTCTTCAGTGAGAAGGCGAGCCCCGAGGTCGGAATGATTGCCCATGGTGAAAAATCTCTCTCTCTTCTTCTTTCTTTTGGTATCTTTAACGACAATCTCAAATTCTCTCGCTTTTGCTCTCTTTTGTTTTTATGGGTTGGACCTGCATGCCAAGTACGAAAGCACGTGTGTATATTGTTAGATCTTTACATAATTGATTTAAACGTAACTAAATTGCGTGTTTATTTCTTCTTCTTGATTTCTTTAAGAACTCGAACTAAACCCTTTATTTTAAATTTTTTTTTGTCACTAGTATATGCAAAATTTTGAAATTTGATCTAAATGTAAATCTACATCTAAAAATATTAGTTATAGTTATGCTTATAATTATTTTAATAATTTAGATTTTTGATACCTTTGAGTATTTTGAATAAAATGTGATAGTTTGAATAGAAAATATTTAAACAAAACCGTATTTAATGATTATTTTAGTTATCTTTGGGTATATTTACTGGCGCATGCTACATCGGTCAGGTTCGAACCATCTTTTCAACCCGAAGCAAATCAAAGGAGCAAATAGGTCTCGGCATTTGGGTTTTTGAATCGGGTTTGATTCGGTTCCTTTCGAGTCCAGATCTTTCGAATCCTAAACATTTGGATCCAATAGTTATTTTAAATTTTTGGTTCGGTCAGTTTTTCTTGAGTCCAAATCGGATTCAGGTATTTAAGATCTGAAAAGGACATGATATACCCAAATTCTATCAAATTTTGTCGATATTTGTCATGTATATCTAAAATTTACAAAGTAACTTAAATTAAGATATTAATACTTACGTATAAAATTAAAGTCTAACTTTTACATTTTAGAGCTTCATATTACTTAAAACGTTACAAAATAATATCAAATATTGTTAACAAAAGATATTTCAACTAAATCATAAAATAATACGTATAAAATAGAATACAAAAAATATTGTTTTTGATATACATGTTTTTAAATCGGTACAAATCGATTCTTATCGAGTCGGGTCTATTTAAGTTGGTTCTTTTCGGTATAAGTCTATTTGGTTCGATTCCTTTCCAGTGGCGGAGCTAGCTTAATCCTCCACTAGGGTCAATTTCATAATAGGCATTATTACATGGGTCATTAAACTAAATCTATAGCATTTTCTCAATTTTGTTTCTCCAGTATACAAGCAAAATTTTTATTTTTTACAAAAACCATGTGGGTCATGTGACCCCCCTGACCAAGGGGTGGCTCCGCCACTGTTCCTTTCGGTTATGGTTCTTTCGGGTAAAACAAATTTGGACCCATAAGATACTTGTAAATTTTCAATTTGGTTTCGAGTCGAATATTGCCGGTACGGTTCCAGTTCAGGTTTTCGGGTCCATATTAAAATGCTCAGGCCTAAGAGCAGATACGAGTGATTGATTTTATATATGGATCCATGCGTTGCACGTGTTTTATTTGATTTTTTAATTTCATGAACACATGAAAAGAATAAAATATTTTTCACATTAGTTCTTGGGTTTTGTGACTTATTTTTAGTAATAATAATCTGTTTTCTTCCATATGATTAGTATATTAGTTTTTTTTGTTTTTTTAACAAATACTTCACTTTTAGAAAATTTTCAAAATAATATTAATTGTAGTTAATTAAAACTTATAGAACTGTGTACTTTCTATATTCTTTAAGACAAATTAAAAATAGCATAATTCACAATATTAATATTACAACACTAATCAATATGCATTATTGATAGTCAGCTACATATCAAATATATTGCTAGACAAAATTTCAAATTTGATTACTTTGGCATCATGGTGTAATTTTAACCTCTTTTCTATATATCATATATTCTTGAAAACCTCTTGATAAAAAATATTTTACGGAACACTATTGTCATTTTATTTTAAAATTATGAAGCTTTTTAGTTGTAGTGATTTTAGATAGTGCGGCGTATAATTGTAAGATTGGATTTAACAAATATAGACTAATTTTTTAAGTTTTGATCTTAACTTTTGTTGATAGTCATTGCATAGCAAAATCATGTTAGGAAATTGACGTCTTTTCAGTTTGAAAAACCGTCTTGTAAATTCCGGTTAGGATTTTTGCTTCAATATTCATGTTGCCTAAGCGAGTTATTAGTAAATTGTTTTATTATAAAGTCTTTTTCTTTGATTTAAATTCCTTAATAGTATGAAATACAATATTTCATTGCAAAGTCCTTCTCTTTGACTTAAATTCCTTAGTAACATGATCTAAAACATCATAATCAATTTTGTATGTCGATAAGAACAAACACACATAAGCATAATCACACTAAGCATAATAATCAAATTAACTTCCCCCGTTAACTTAGGAACAACAATATAACATCTATATGTACAACTGCTTAAGTATAAATGTAACAATAACTAATATACATCATCATGACAATTATATATATAATAATTCAACATCAATTTAACCTGAAGATCAGGATATCTAGTTATTTCTTCAAGATGTGATACCCCAAAAAATATAACCCGCGAATATGTGAAAAACATGCCAAAAAGTCACATAATATTTTTCTTGTATTTCTTATTATGCTTGGTGTCAAAGTATGAGAAGTCACAAAATATGAGAGATTATAATCACATATATAGATGTGAATAATTATAATTCCTTTTGGATTGTGATTTTTAAAAATAAAATTAACTATTTAAATAGAAAAGTTGATTATTCATAAAAAAATATTTGAAATAAATTATTATTTGATAGTTATCGTGGATAAGATCGTCGACCCAAACTTTGAAGAACCAAACTTAATATAATCTTTAACAAATTATTTTTCAATTTTTTTGTTTAGGATTTTTGGAAAAGAAAATTTCTAAAAAATCGACTATTAAATTATTATTAAAATTAATTTTTACTATTAAATAAATTTTAAAAGTTTTTTCAAAATTCATTTTTCTATCTTAGAATATATATTTTAAATTATTATATATTTTAATACATTTAACAAAATTAGAATAAATTACTATCAAATAATACTTTGCAATTATTTTTTGTTTAGAATTTTAAAAATGGAAAATTACTATTAGGTAATATTTATAATTAATTTTTGAACAAAATTCAGTTTAAAAATACTATAATATTTTTAAGAAAAAAAATCAACATCAGCTTAATGTGAAGATCATGTGACATCCTAAGAAACGCGAAGATGTGATAGAACATGCAAAAATACTCACCTAATATTTTCTGGTATCTCTTATTATGTTTTATATCAAAATATGAGAAGTGACAAAAACTGAGGGAGTTTATATATATAGATAGTGAATAGTGTTAGTTTCTTTTGGTTTATGATTAAGAAATTTAATTATTTAAATAGGAAAGTTGATTATTTATAAATATTATATTTTAAATAATTATTTTATAAGTATTTTTCATTAGGATTTCAAGAAATGAAAAGTACTATTAAACATTCTTTTACAATTTTTTTTATGTTAAGATTATAGAAAATGACAATTACTATCAAAGAATTTTTACAACTATATTTTCTTTATAAATTTAGAAAAGGAAAATTAGTATTAATAAATTATTTTACAAATCTTCTTTTGTTTAAAATTTTTAAAATAAAAAGTAGAAAAATGCTATTAAATAATTTTAAAATTATTTTTTTTAAAATTATTTTTTTATCTTATTATATATTTTATTGATCATGAGATATTTTAGTACGTACAAAAATTTTAAGAAGAAAATTACTACAAATAATCTTTTACAATATCTTTTCTTTAGGATTTTAGAAAAGGAAAAATAATATTAAGTAAATTATTTTACAAATACATTATGTTTCTCTTTAGGATTTTTTTTAAATAAGAACTTTTCCTGAAAGATTACTATTAAATATTTTTTAAAACGTTTTACAATTAACTAATTTTGAAAATAGTTTTTCGTTTTTTTATTTTCTAAGTATATATATTTTTAATCATGAGATATTCTAACACATGTCACCATATTATAAGGAAAATTACTATCAAATAATATTTTGCAATTATATTACGATTTTAAAAATAGAAAATTACTATTAAATAATAATTTTAATTAATTTTATCCAAAATCATTTATTGTTATCGTAGTTGATATCACTAAAATTACCCAAATGAGTGATTTATACTCATTCAAATAAGAGGTTGAGTTGTAGTACTTAGAGATCAAATTCATGGGGAGTTAGGGCACACAATAAATCCTAAATAGCAGTAGTTAAGCTATGTAAGCAAGTAAATAATTAAATAGCAGTGTGAACAAGGTAGTTGTTCGGTTGTTTTGATAGAGGTTTGTAAAAAATAATGATAAAGCGTTAAGTCTAGGGTTTCTATTCAGGTAATCAAGATCATAATAATATAGAGACTAAATTGCATGTAGGATATTCGAGAACCCAAACTTAAACAATAATCTATCAAATTCCGTTTGTGTAGACTATCTATTGTCTAGATCTCAGATCTCAACTGCATGTGTCAATCTGGAGAAAGTGTTGATAGATACTATTGATTAAGTATCGATCGATCGACGAATACACCTTTTGAATCGTCGATCGATCGATACACCTTTTGAATCGTCGATCAATCGATACACCTTTTGAATCGTCGATCGATGATTTTCTTGCAAGCTTTAGTGATCGGGTTGAATATGTTCACTAGGTTTCCTATATCAACTGTCGTTTGTTTCCAGAAATCCTAACTCAAGAAAAATCAATTCCGGTAAAAGACAAAGCTGTCGCATGCGCCTAATTATCCTAAGATCAATGTTCTAGTTAGCTACTCTAGAACACAAGCAATAAGAATAATTCTATTGATTGATATCTCTAACAACTTAGTAATTCTATATTTGGGGTTAATCATTCATAACATATTTGACCCATAAACCTAACAGATTAATTACTCAGACATAACTACGCAATTCATATCAATAAACATAAATAGCAATAGAATATAATAGAGTAAAAAAACTGGAGTTTCAATACAAATCTCTGAAGGAGTTATGGATTCTCTCAAAATCTATTAAAAACCCTAAATATGATTTGCAGTGAAAAGAAGAAAATAAAAAAGCGTGTGTTGCCTAAAACAATGACATAGCACTTAAATATTAGGTTAAAGTCGGCCATGGACATTCTTATAATTTGTGGAAGACTTGTGCTTTGAGTCGGCTGAGAATCAAGCTGGATTTTGCGCGCTTCGCCGTCGATCGATGGCACATATGTGCATCGATCGATTATTGACTCTGAATGTCGAGCTCCATACTGGTTCGATGGTTAGCTACGAGTTTTTTCAATTTTTATCTCCAAAAAGCTCCAAAATCACTATTTTACTCCAAATCACACATGAACCTGTAAATATGTTAAAAAGCCTCCAAAACATAATATATATATATATATATGCCATGGCTAAAAATGGATAAAATCCATGGTATATCTGTAGTATATATATATTTTTAATTATGAGATTGTATAACATATACCACAATTTTAAATATATAACTGTCACAATCATGTTAATTAGTAATTTTGAAGAACCAAGCTCAATATAATATTTTATAATTATATTTTCATTGAGATTTTTTTTAAAGAAAATTATTATTAAATAAATCTCTTTTCATATCTTTTTTGTTTAGGATTTTTGAAAAAGGAAAATCTCTAAACAAGATTATTATCAAATAATTTTAGAAAATATTTTTTTTACAATTAAAAAAATTTAAAGCTAGTTTTAAATTCGTTTTTATTATCTAAGTATATATATTTACAATCATTATATATTTAAACAGGTGTAAAATTATTTGAAAGAAAATTAATATCAAGTAATCTTTTGTTTAGAATTTTGAAAATGGAAAGAACTATTCATTCTATTTATAGTTACTTTTTAACAAAATTCGTTTTTGTTATTATCTTAGTATATATATTTTTAATTATGAGATAAATTAACACTTATCATAATTTTAATTATATAATGCTCATGTTAGCGATTATGTTAATTAACATTTTTGAAGAACCACATTTTATATAATAAAATACCGCTAGAGGTTGTTTATTTTATTATTCGAATGAAACTCAACCTTGGAGTCTGATTATAATAAAACATACACTTATAGTTTTAGTATTTTGAGATAGAGAAACAAGAGAGAAAAAATCTCTTTATTAAAAAATCTACAAAATCAAACGAAGAAACTTGAGCAGATTTGATCATCTCCTTGTCCAGCTCAACTTTCAGATCCGACAATGTCAGTTCCAAATTTTTGACGTGTTCCTCGAGCTGTTGGATCCGAGACCCATCAGAAAGTGTTTTCTTCCTCTCCAAGGAAAGCTCCTCAAGCCTTGAATTCAACGAGTCATAATTGAAGCACGCTTCCTTCATGTATGATGTTTTCACCCCTTGGTTCTTTGGTATGACATCTACTGCAAAGTCTGGGAGATGTGCTGAGATATCTCCCACTGGACTAGCCTGCCAAGAGAACAAAGAACATTGTTACTATGCTAATCATGTTGGTGTTGTTTATTAATGGAAATTTAAAGAAGAAAAGGAAATCAGCGGCTCCTCCTTCAGCTTACTTGAGAAGAAATGATAGATCTGACCTTCTCCTTGTTCAGTTCAACTTTGAGATCTGCCAAATTCAGTTCCATTATCTTGACATGTTCCTCGAGTTGTGTGACCCAAGGCCCATCAGAGAGTACTTTCTTCCTCTCCAAGGAAAGCTCCTGAATCTTTGAATTCAACCAGTCGAGCTTAAAGCCTGCTTCTGTCAGCTGAGTCAATTCACTTTGAGCATTCCGTAGTTCAGTCACGGACAAGCTCTGTGGAGACTTTCTCAGCGTCTCCACAAGGCCGAGCAGGAGATTCATGTATACTGTTCTCACCGCTTGGTTCTTTGGTATGACATCTAATGCAAAGTCTGGATGATCTATAGAGATATCTCCCACTGGATTAGCCTGCCAAAAGAAGAAAGAACGCTGTAATCTAAAACATCATGAAAAAAGAAACAAGTGGCTCCTCAATTCAGCTTACTTGAGAAGCAAAAATATGGAAACCATTGTAATCTAAAACATCATTCTCAGTTGATTTTCCTTCTTGAACAACTTCAAATACTTTCATGTAGACTTCAATGGTTAGTTTGTTTTTCTCCAGAAACCCTTTTTCTCGGAGCTTCGTCAAAGGAAACGTCCTAGGTAAACCCCAGTCTGGGGCCTCAGCGCAAAACAATCTGCATCTGCCTTCGTCTATAAAAAGATTAAACAAAACAGTTATATATCAACTTCTCTTTTTTATCAATCAGATACACAAGTACAACTAAAAAACAAATTAAATGCAACATATATAATATAATCAAGCTCATCGTTACCTGGTGACCTAAAAAGCTCTTTGCCGGATTTGTTCAACAAAACGAAGCAAAAGCTAACTCTCCTTTTCCATCCAGGTCTCAACTTATGAGTATCCACATCTTTCAGGTACATATACAGGTGATCACGAGCACAAACGCCAAGAAACCTAATTAAGAGAAAACATCAGAATTTTAAATTCTAAAAATATAGAGAACAGCAACACGGATCCCCCCCCCTCTAATTTACCAATTGCAGCCGCCACTTGAGAAGGTATCCGACTTCATCACATCGGTCCTTTCAGAGGGGTTGTCTATCTCCCAACTTAAGACCTTGTTCAATTCCGTCTCCATTTTAGGGCTTTTTTATTCCTTGCGCAACAAATACAAAACAAAATGTTACAGCTCCTAGCTAGGCCATACCGTATACGAGTGACTGGTAATTTAACAAATAATAGTTAACATCTCAAACATGAAGATTAGAACTACATCTTTTACAATTATCGCTGTAAACAACATCCAGATTTCTAATATCATGAAAGGAGGATATATATACATATATATGCCTACGTAGTCGTCCTATATACGATTAATTATTTTAAGAGAACTTAAAGCTCACCAACATGATCTTTACCACATTGTTATTACCAAACTCCATCCTACCAAAATATGACCTAACCGATCTATTTTTTTGGGTTACAATCTTATGATTAATTAAGTTCAAACGGGAATCAACAATATGTCGAAAGATCCAAATCAAACAACAATACTTTTCTTAAAAGAAGAGGAAAGCAAGCAAATTACTATGTGTATATTTTTATTCATACAATTTAACAGACAAGAGCGGGATGACTTACCTACGAGGCTACGATGAGGTTCACAGCCTTGGGAAGCAGTTTGAGAATTTCAGAGGGTTAGAAAGTTAGCGGCGATACAATTAAAATACAACCAAATGACTTTTCTATATGATCAATCTAGCCCGTCCGTTGTGTTAACTCTATTTTCTTTAACCGGTTGTGATTTTCTCAACTTTTTGTCATATAATAAAACAAAATGCTGACGCAACCCCTGGAAGTCTGAAACTATAGATAGGGTTTTAGATTTTTCTTTTTCCTTTTTACTGATTTTCTTCTTGATTAATCTTCACCATCCATTGGATTATAAGAATGTACTTTCAACCCTTGGATTTAACTTTTTTTCTAGAAAAATTGCTTACATCAGCAATCCTAAAACATATTCTTTACATATTGATAGAAAAACATTAAAAAGTTATAATATATAGTTTATACTAATTAAAAAAGTGACATGCTGAGTTTTCACGTAATTAAAATTCTAATTTTTTCTAACGATGGTTTCAGAATCAATTGAAAATTTTGTTAATACAAAATTAAATTGTTAGGAAATGTTATATTATATAATATGTTCATTATTGACCATTCATTTATCATATATATTGAAATTTATTATCTATTTTTTCTTAAATAAAACCTACGAATTACCTAATATTGTTAAAACATATATGGCAATTAATTATTTTAAATAATAAAGATTTGCTAACAATTTGTATATATATATCATTTTTGTTTAATTCTTTGTTATTAAAATAAATTACACAATTACATTAATTATAGAATTTTTTTTTCTTTTTGTCACTGCATTAAATTTTTTTTTTTCACTGCATTAACTATAGAATAAAAATTTAGTTTTTTGTATATGTTGTATTTTAAATTTTTCAAAACGAGTATAAATTATTATAATTGTTAAAAGTATCACGTAAAAGTATAAGGCCGCTTGAGAAGGTCTCCGCCTTCATCACATCGGTCCTTTCAGAGAAGTTGTCTATCTCCCAACTTAAGGCCTTGTTCAATTCCGTCCCCATTTTAGGGCTTTTCCTTTATTCCTTGCACAACAAAAACATGTATGTTAGTATGTTACATCTCTAGCCGCCAAACCACGACGGGTGATGGTAATTTATCGGTAAAAAGAAGGTAATAGTTTAGAACTATAAATCTCTTTTACAATTATCTCTGTAACGAAGAAAAACATGACTTCTAAGAACATTCAGTTTCTAATACGATAAAATGGAGGCTTTATATGCCTAAGTAGTAATCGTATATACGAAATTAACCGCAATACATGCAAAAGCAAACATAAAGCTACGATAAAGTTTTTACAGAAAATAAAACATAAATCTCACCACCATGATCTTGACCACGTGTCTATTACCAAACTCCATCCAACCAAAATAATTTTTTTTTTGTAAACTAAATCCAACCAAAATATGACCTTAACTTTTAAGCCAGTTACAAAAAAAAAAATATGACCTAACCAATCTATATTTGTTTGGGTTACGATCTTATGATTAATAATAGAATAAGAAAGTTTTCTTCTTATTAACTGTAACTGACTCTGTTACATCGTCTCTTTTATATATGAAAGAGTAATATCAGTTTAACACTTAACCGATCAAATAGAATTTAAAATAGACTCGGTTGACATAAACCGGACTATACAATTGATTATCTAATACCCTTCCTCAAGATGGCATATATATGTTAGACATAGCCATCTTGCGAACATGAGTCTGAAACAGAGCAGAATACAAAGGCTTTGTAAACATGTCGGCGAGCTGATTATCTGTCCGTACATGCAAAGTCTTGATCAAACCCTTTAGTATCTTCTCTCTAACAATGTGACAATCATTTTCAAGGTGTTTAGTTCTCTCATGAAAGACAGCATTATTGGCAATGTGAATAGCAGCTGTTGAATCACAAAAGAAGGCAACCGGTTGTGTTTGAGGAGCAAGAAACTCAGCGAGAAGCTTGACAAGCCAAGCTATCTCACGTACTGCAAACTCCATCGAACGGTATTCAGATTCTGCAGAAGAATGAGAAACCGTATCTTGTTTCTTGGATTTCCAAGAGATAAGAGAAGGTCCAAGAAACATGCAAAACCCCGAGGTTGAACGTCGAGTGTCAGCACATGAAGACCAATCAGCATCCGTGAAGCACTTCAAAGTCAAGTCAGAATGTGCAGAGTAAAAAATCCCTTTTCCAAGCGTGCCTTTTAAGTAACGAAGTACTCTATAAACAGCTTGTAGATGAGATTCTTTCGGAGCCGAAGCAAACTGACATAGACGATTAACGGCAAAAGTTATATCCGGACGAGTGATCGTAAGATACATCATCTTGCCAACAAATCGGCGATACAGAGTAGAATCAGCAAGAACTGGTTCATCACTATCTTGAACAAGTTTAGTACTTGGATCCATTGGAATTGAAGAAGGTTTGCAAGCCAAAAAACCTGTTTCTTCAAGCAACTCCAAAACGTATTTATGTTGACAAATAGAAATCCCCTCCTTAGAACGAGCAATCTCAAGTCCCAAAAAAATCGTAGAGGACCAAGGTCACACAACTTGAAACACTTCTTGAGATTTTCTTTGAGTAAAGTAACACTGTCATCATCATTGCTTGCGATTATAATGTCATCAACATATACAAGAACAGCAACATATTTGCCATTTTTATTACTGATGAACAGAGTGTGGTCAGAATGGGATGACTGAAAGCCAAGCGCAGTAAGAGTGCTGCTAAATTTCAGAAACCATTGACGCGAAGCTTGACGCAAGCCATACAAAGATTTGTTGAGGCGACACACAGGATTTGGAGGTAAAACAGTGCCTTCCTTAGGAGTATAACCCGGTGGTAAGGACATGTATATTTCTTCATGTAAGTCACCATTAAGAAAAGCATTCGATACATCCAACTGTGTGAGACTCCATTGCTTGACTGCTGCAACTTTTAACAGAGTTTTAACAGTAGTCATCTTGGCCACAGGAGAAAAGGTGTCCACAAAATCAATCCCCTCCTGTTGTGTATAACCTTTGGCAACAAGACGTGCCTTATAACGTTCTAGTGTGCCATCAGCATTCAACTTAACCTTATAAACCCACCGACATCCAATAGCATGCTTACCATCTGGAAGTGAGACTATTTCCCATGTATCAGTACTCTCTAAAGCAATGAGTTCGTCATTCATGGCTTGAATCCATTCATCGAACTTCTTTGCTTGAGCAAAAGAAGAGGGTTCAGGATGATGAATGACAGAACATATGTAATTGCGATACGTTTCAGAGAGCTTGTCATAAGATATATGTGCAGCAAGAGGATAGGGAATAGTAGTCTCAGTCATATTACAGAAATAGTCTTGTATATAAGCAGGTGGTTTAGAAGGTCGTTTCTGATCAGTTGGTAATATAGGTGAAGTATTAGCCACTGGTGCAGAGAATTCAGGAACAACTGTAGGAGTAGTAGTAGAAGCATCAGATGTTGACGCTGCAGTACTCTTCGCAGGAGAGTCAAATATATCAGGAAGAATCTCAGATTGTTCAAAAGGATAAATGTCTTCATGAAAGACGACATTGCGTGATATAGAGATGATGTTAGTCTCTAGATCCATTACTTTATACCCTTTGTAGCCAGACGGATAACCAAGAAATATACAAGCTTTAGCCCTTGGTTGAAATTTGTGTCAATTCTTGGAAGAAGTAGACACATAACAGAGACAACCAAATGATCTCAATCATGTATAGTCTGGTGGCTTTGAGGTAAGCATCTGGTAAGGAGACTTATCTTGTAGAAGAGGTGTAGGAAGACGGTTGATCAAGAATACTGCGGTAAGTACACAATCAGACCAGTATTCCAGAGATAATTTGGCCTGAAACATCAACGAACGTGCAACGTTCAATATATGTTGGTGTTTCCTTTCAACAACTGAGTTTTTCTCCGGAGTCTCTGGACAAGAATGGTAAGATTAGATCCCTTTGGCTTTATATAAGTCAGTGAATCGGAGCTCCGGTGCATTATCAGACCTCACTCCCTTAACAGTTGTCTTGTATTGCGTCTCTACCATCTTCAGAAACTCAGGAAACAGAGTAAGAACTTCATCCTTTGTGCGCATGAGATAAATCCAGGTAACTCTTGTGTGGTCATCCACAATAGTTAAGAAATATATATATCCTTCATTTGAAGTCACAGAGAAAGGTCCCAAAGTATCAATGTGCAACAAATCAAACGGCTTGATACTCATGTTGTTTTGAGAAGGAAAAGATAGATGCTTCTGTTTTGCAAGAGGGCAAATGGCACAATGAAATGAAGTTTTATTTCTTTGAGAGATTCCCAGTACATTAGAGATTGAATCAATCTTTTGGATAGAAGGATGTCCTAGTCTATGGTGCCACAAGGCTGAATCAAGTACAACACTAGCACAGAAACTTGATGGTCTTGTGGAGAGTTCACCAACGGAAGCTTCATCCAAAATGTATAAATTTGCCACTTCTTCACCCTGACCAATCATCAACCCCCTGGTAAGATCCTGAATCATACAAGATCCACTGTCAAAAGCCACTCAAAATCCCAAGTCTTTGGTCATTTGACTGACACTAATGAGGTTCAATCTGAAGTCAGGTATGTAGAGGACGTTATTTAAGATCAAGCTCTCATTGATCTTAACTTGACCAGTTCCAACTATCTGAACTCCTAAACCGTTCGGAAGGCTCACAGATTGATTTAGAGTATCAGATAAAGTAAGAAACTTAGAACGATCATGACAGACATGATGTGTTGCACCACTGTCAATGATCCAAGACACAGAAGATAAAACATTTCCTGTAGCTCTCAGAACGCCAACAAAATAAAGAGTATTTGTTGAAAGAGTCATACCGGGAAGAGTCGTGATAGAGCCTCCAGAAGTAGAAGCAACTTGTGTCTTGGGATCACTTGAAAGCTGCAACTGAGCATTGAAATATTCAATAACTCCTTGGATTTGGTCTTTAGATAAAGTGTTCATCATCCCTGTAGCAATAGAGTCATTAGTAAGATCAGTATGAGTCATATTTGCTACAACTGGTTTCACAGGAGTGGCTTGTTTCTCTGCAGCAGCTACTCGTTTGGACTTGAAGCCCGGTGAAAAACCATGAATTTTGTAACACTTATCCATAGTGTGACCCGAATATCCACAATGAGAACACAGAGGTCTGTTGCTGCGATTCGATGGAAGAGTTTGAGTCGCATTAACAGAAGCTGCAGTGGTCTCAGTGGTGACTTGAAAAGCAGACGCATTAGGAATAGGATTGAAGCTCCTTTGACTGTGGTCTTGATCCAAGAGATTATAAACCTCAGCAAGATCAGGAACGTTCTTCTTCATAATGATCTGACTGCGAACATTAGAGTAAGAATCATTCAAGCCAGCAAGTAGCTTGATGATCTTAGCATGTTCAGCTTTGTTGTACATCGCTTTGCAACAATCACAAGTTTGACAAGTTTTCACACAATCTGCTCCATCAAGTTCATCCCAAAGAGTTTTCAATTTGGTATAGTAAGTTGAAAGATCCAATGAACCTTGATGAAGAGACCAGATCTGCTGTGTGAGGTGATAAGATCTCGGCAAATTTGTGATTCGAAAACGTGTTGCAAGATCCTTCCATATCTCAGAAGCATCATTGAATCTGAGAATGCTTCCATAGATCTGTTTCGTGACAGAGTTAAGAATCCAAGCCTTAACCATACTATTGCAACGAGACCAGATTCTATAGTGAGGATGATTTTCAGAGGGCCTAGGTAACGATCCATCAACAAATGAAAGCTTATTCTTCGCATCTAGAGCAATAGTGATAGCGAGAATCCAAGTGTTGTAGTTTGTACCATCGAGTGTCTCTTAAATGATGGATGATCCAGGGTTATCACCGCTCGTAAGGAAGTACGGTGAGTACTGGATCCCATCAAAGTTGAATGAATCTGAGGAGAGTGGAATCGGAAAGTTCATCGGAATGGATGAGCTAGCGTTAGACGGAAAAGTTGTTGGAATAGCTTGATCTGGAACTGTCGTCGCCGTAATAGGTCATCGATCAGCTCTACGAGATGGATTTGTCGCTTTCGTCGCAGAAGTGGATACACGAACACCTCTACGCGAAGATTGACGTAGTGTAACCATGATTCGAGACGATGAGAAAACGTGATATCGACGGAATGATCGATATCTGGTGAAGAAGGATGATCAATCGGTGAAGAAACCGACGAATCGAGGTCAAAGAAAGCGGAAAACGATGATCGCAGCTGAGCGTTGAGCTCAGCGCTCTGATACCATAATAGAATAAGAAAGTTTTCTTGTTATTGACTGTAACTGACTCTGTTACATCGTCTCTTTTATATATGAAAGAGTAATATCGGTTTAACACTTAACCGATCAAATAGAATTTAAAATAGACTCGGTTGACATAAACCGGACTATACAATTGATTATCTAATAATTAATTAAGTTCAAACGAGAATCAACAATATATATGTCGAAAGATCCAAATCAAACAAAGCAAGACAATCACTATGTGTGTATTTTATTCATATAATAACTTAACAGACAAGAGCTGGATGACTTACCTACAATGAGGTTCGCAGCCATTGGCAACAGTTTGAGAATTTCATAGGTTTAGAAAGTTAGCGGCGATACATTTTAACCAAAATTTGAACATTTTAACCCTTTATCAAAAAAAAAAAAAGTTAGCGGCGATACAGTAAAATATAACCAAATGACTTTTCTATATGATGATCAATCTAGGCCGTCCGTTGTACTATCTCCGATCTCTGCACTAATGGAATCTGGTCTCTTCCGTCCCCTCGCTCAGAGCAGCAACTCTCTCTCCATGCTCACCTAACAATGATCCATCTTAGTAAAGGAGAGGACACGGCGATGTGGGTACTTCAATGAAAACCGCTATCGCACTACTATACATGTATGAACTTAGACTATGATCTAATAAGAGAGCACAAGCCTCAAGTTTCATGGCACATGGCTGTGTGGACTACCACAGGAATCACAAAGCACAACTTCCTGACATGGCTCGTCAATCTCAATCAATGTCCTCAAAAAGGATAGGATCATCAATTTGGGGCTACAAAACTGATCATGCATGCGTCCTCTGCAATGCGGCTCCGGAAACACGTGATCACCTTTTCTTCGATTGTAACTACTCCTTCTCTATCTGGAATTAGTTTGCGGCAAAATCCAGGACTCCAACAGTCCGTCAATGGAACCAGCTCGTCATCAGCATGGTAACACTCCAGGGGCCTAAGAGCATGATTATCGGTTGGACGATAATAAGTCCCTAAAATCTATTTTTTTTTTCTATTTTCTGGTTTTTAAACAAAAAAAAAAAAAGAAGTGAACCACTCGCGTGCCGCCACATATTGTGGGGCCCGCAGAAAAAGCTAAGGACGCGCCGAAGAAGTTTCTTATCTAGCGACTTTTTCTCTTGAGTCCTACTTGATATTGATGAATGGTGGTCCCTCCCCGCTAAGGACCACGTGAGGGACACCGATAATCATGGTCTAAACACCTTCGTCTGCTGCGTCTCCCCTCCTGGCAAGCCTCGATCTTTTCGTTTGGATGGAGCGAAACTGAAGGATTCACAGAAAGACTTGATTATAATTGCTATTTGCTACTATGTCTCTCATCAAAAACATCAAAAACAGGATCTCCGGTTTCCTCAATACAAGCCCGCGCCTCTCATCGTCAATGATTCAAGTCTGGCTTTCCACTTGATCGACTATCACCAACTTTTCTACAAGGTTTAAATTGGGTCCTTTACAAACTTGGTATTAGGCCCAAAAGCCTTTGAAACTATGGACAAACCTATTATATTTTAAGTATCTTATATATAAAGTGCCCTTTGTCAAAAAAAAAGGTTTAGTTGAACAAGAAAATGGTTTACTGTAACTTGAAGGATTACACGGTGAAATGTTATGATGAGATAACTTTGCTGGCGGGCTACAGAGATGTCCCCAGAGTTATAAACCCAAACAAGGGAGACAGATTTAAAACAAATATTCTTTCCGTTTTTTTAAATTACATATTCTAGTTTTCACACATTTTAATAAAATACATTAAATTTGCATAATTTTTGTGTTTATCTTTCTTTCATAATTTTAAAGCAATAAAAATTCAATAAGTGTAATTAAG
The DNA here is from genome assembly GCF_000801105.2 of Raphanus sativus. NCBI lineage: Eukaryota > Viridiplantae > Streptophyta > Magnoliopsida > Brassicales > Brassicaceae > Raphanus > Raphanus sativus. The sequence continues at coordinate 20,423,346 of NC_079515.1, forward strand.
TTTTTTGAAGTTTGCAATTAGATAATAAAACATGCATTGAAAATGTAAGAAATAGATCTTTTTGAAACAATTTTTTTCTAGAATATGTAACTTTAAGAAACGGAGGGAGTAAAACATAAAACAATCTTAATCGTTATCGACAGCGCTGCTAATTCATACTGTAAATCATGGATTCTTCCCCATCGTTACCACCCTTACGCGTTCTAACGCACTAAAATTGATGGATATCATTCAAATTGGCCAACATAATTGATCGACGGCTCACATCGTCCTACTTAACTGATCGACGACATTTGAATTGCCCAAACATAATTGATCGACGGCGTTCACATTGCTATTTAACTGATCGACGGGTCACAACATCCAACAGTCTCATCGACTTTCAATATTATCACAAAACTCATCATCTCATTCACATCACTTTCATTATTATCACATCACTTTCAGTCTTATCACACATGTCATTCATTTCAACTCACAACCAGTTTATCCTTTAGCAAAACCTATCATTCATTAGGTTCTTCATCATAATCAACATCTCATTTCAATGTTATCAAACAACTTATCATCTCATTCACACACATCTATCATTCACATTAAATACCAAAGAAATATTACTTTACATTCATCTTTCAATCACATTCGATACCAGTTGTACCTCTATCATCTTAAACATTCAATTCTTTCTAGCAACCTAGCTTTCATGCATCAAACATCACATAAAAATCATAACAACTAATCACACAAGCAAATATCATAATCATTCATCCACATCAACACAAGGTAGTCCATTAAGTCCTTTTAAACAATGTGAAGGTTCTTGTGCATCATGCTCCATTCATCTAGAAACCTAGCAATTATCATGAACTATCAACCTAACTCTCAAACATAGTCTAAACAGACCTAACTCCAACATAAAGGAGTATACATATCATGAGAACATACTGGGTTCATATAACCTCACCTTAGCCTAGATCTGGATCTGGAACAAGAGACAAGAGAGAGAGAGAGAGACGAAATCTGGTCATCACCACACCACGCGGCTACAACCACCACCACCACCACTCGGCCGCCGGCAAAGAGAGAGAGATAGAGGGCACCGAGGAGAGATAGAGAAATGCACGGTAGAGAGAGAGAGAGAGAGAGAGAGAGAGAGAGAGAGAGAGAGAGAGAGAGAGACGGTGCATTGGGAGAGAGGGAGGCTAAGAGTTTTGGTATCCAGAATTTCTCTATAGAGCTCCGCTTCAAGTTTCTGGTGGAGAAATAGATGAGGGCTGCAATTCTATTTATAAGATAATGGGAGAAACCCTAGGTTTTATTAGGAAAATGAACCGTAGAGAAGCCCATTCTCTTATTAAAAAATTTGTGCTACGATCTTCCGTTGATTGTGAGGGCACGACAGAAGGAGTAGGTGATTCTTTAGAAACTTGATCTTCAGTGATTTCATCTTCCATTGAATCATCTTCCCTCGACTATGAGGGCTCGGAAGTAGGAGGTGGAAGTGATTATTTAAGGAGAAGGGCCGCCTCGATATCGTTATTCTCATTCACCGCGTGAAAAAATCTCTACTTCTTTCTTTTGGAATCTTTTTACAAGAAATTGATTTATAGTTTGTTTGAAGATTTTTTCCTTAGTTTTTCTTCTGTTTTCATAAGACCTGCATGCTACGTAGGAAACCACGAGCGTACAGTTACATATTTTACATAATTGACTAAATTATAATTAGTTACGTTATTTATTTCTTAGACTCATTAAAAACCTATTCGCCTGCGGATCATTCTCCGCCACGAGCGCTGCTAATTCATACAGTAAACCACAACTTCCTCCTAATCGTCACCATCCTTCTTCTTCGATGTGTTCTAACGCACTAAAATTGATCGACAGCATTCAAATTTCTCAACATAATTGATCGACGGCGCTCACATCGTCCTACTTAACTGATCAACGGGTCAAAACACCCAACAGTCTCATCGTCTTTTAATATTATCACAGAACTCATCATCTCATTCACATCACTTTCATTATTATCACATCACTTTCATTCTTATCACATCACTTTCATTCTTATCACACATCTCATTCATTTCAACTCACAACCAGTTTATCCTTTAGAAATCTATCATTCACTAGGTTCTTCATCACAATCAACATCTCATTTCAATGCTAAAAAACAACTTATCATCTCATTCACACACATCTATCATTCACATTAAATACCAATTGTAATATTACTTTACATTCATCTTTCAATCACATTCGATATCAGTTGTACCTATATCATCTTAAACATTCAATTCTTTCTAGCAACCTAGCTTTCATGCATCATTCATCACATAAGAATAATAACAACTAATCACACAAGCAATCATCATAATCATTCATCCACATCAACACAAGGCAGTCCATTAAGTCCTTTTAAACAATGTGAAGGTTCTTGTGCATCATGCTCCATTCATCTAGCAACCTAGCAATTATCATGAACTATAAACCTAACTCTCAAACAGGGTCTAAACATACCTAACTCCAACATAAATGAGTATACATATCATGAGAACAGACTGGGTTCGGATAACCTCACTTTAGCCTAGATTTGGATCTGGAACAAGAGACAAGAGAGAGAGACGAGATCTGATCACCACCACACTACGCGACTACAACCACCACCACCACCACTTGGCCGCCGGAAAATATAGAGAGAGGACGCCTAGGAGAGAGAGAAATATGTGGGAGAGATAAAGGAGAGAGAGAGAGAGAGGAGATAGAGACAGCGTAGGGAGATAGAGGGAGGCTAGGGGTTTCGGTGTCCGAAATATCTCTGCAGAGCTCTGCTTCAAGTTTCTAGTGGAGAAACAGAAGAGAGCTGCAGTTCTATTTATAAGAAACAGAAGAGGGCTGCAGTCCGAAATGGGCTCTATTGAAGTCCATTCTCTTATAATTTTTTTTTGTTACGATCTTCCGTTGATTGTGAGGGCACAGCAGAAAAAGTAGGTGATTCTTTAGGAACTTGCTCTTCAGTGATTTCATCTTCCGTTGAATCATCTTCTCTGCTTGACTGTGCCGGGCTCGGAAGTAGGAGAAGGAGGAGGTGATTCTTTGCGGAGAAGGGGAGCCTCGATATCGTTTTGCTCATCCATCGTGTGAAAAAAAATCTCTAGTTCTTTCTTTTGGAATCTTTTTACAAGAAAATGATTTATAGTTTGTTTGAAGATTTTTTTCCTTAGTATTTCTTCTGTTTTCATAAGACCTGCATGCTACTTAGGAAACCACGAGTGTACGGGTTACATATCTATAATATTATTTTCGAAGTGATTTTTCGCAACACAACTCTCACGTTAAAAGTTAGACTGGTTAATATCATATATACTCTTAATAAATAAAATATAGTAATTAGCTAAAAGTAAAAATGAATTTAAAATTTATTTGATTAGATAAGTTATTAAAAATAATTACAAAAAGAATTATCCAAATATAAAAATATTTTTAAAAATAATAAGATAATTCTTATATATTATGTTGTTATCTGATACTCTTAATTTTATATAATTGAAAAGAAAATATTGAGTTATTTAAAAAATCTATTTAATTAAAACACAAGTATGACCAGTTGATATATGTTGTGTCCATCTTTCTATAAAGATATGATAATTATTCATAATATGACACAGTTACATTATTGACACATCTTTCTATAAAGATATGATAATTATTCATAATAATATGGGTTAAGAAGTATAAAATGTAATCGTTTTATTATAAACAATTTATTTGTTAAGAAATACAAAACAAAACACTTATAGTAGTTCACTTTTTATTTTTACCCCTAATATTTACGAAAGAAAATATATAATATTTTCACCAACTATTAAAATATAATATTTAATTATAATAAACTTTAATTCTTTTTTTTCAAAAGTCATTATCACACTACAACAATATAACTTACATCTTAGATTAGAAAATTGAGATTTATTCATTTCATAAATTATTTTTAAAAATAAATTACGAAATGCATATGGCACAAGTGTATAGTTATGCAACTTGACATATTTAACATAGTTATTAAAATTATATTAAATTAAATTAATATTAAACACAAATAGGATTACAAAAAAATCAAATCAAAATTTAATTTAAAAAAAAAAACAACAAAAAGATATATCCACCATTTGAAAGGGCGGATCAGAGTCTAGTTATTTATTAAAAATTGTATATAGTATACAAAGTGATTTTCAAAAAAACTTATAATTAGCAACTATAAAATATTTTTGCTCGCATGTGCGGACTAAACAGCTAATTTTACATAATTTCCTAAATTATAATTAGTTATGTTATTTATTTATTTTCCTGGATTTTTTTTGTCGCCACTATATATTTTTAGGGGGATGTATTGAATAAGAGTTTTAGGAGATTTTGGAGTTTTGTTAAAATCTCATGTTATTCAATCAGTGATTTTAAAAACTCTTTCAAAATCAAGTGTTATTCAATATGTGATTTATGCAAAATCACAGAAATTCACTTACAATCCCCTGTTATTCAATTAAACATTTATCAAAAGTATACCAAATCTCCTGTTATTCAATTGAAAACAACATTTTGTAAGAAAAGTTTGTGATGCGGATTTTAGGAGACTTTGTGTTCAATTTTAGCTAAAAATAGTTCTCGAAGAATAACATCTCCACAGATGTTATTTGAAGATAATTGAAAACAAATTAATTAATATATTATGCATAACATCTCAATCTCTCGATTCTTTCATCATCGGTCTCTGAAAACTCTCAAACGTTTGCGGTGGTTAGATCCGGTGGTGGTTGCGACATCAGTGCCACCGTCAAAATCATCTATAGCTTTTGATTTCGAGTACAGATTAAATTTTTGATATGTTGTTTGACCCCGAGCTTAGTTACTGTTGCGGATCTAGTTCCGGAATCACATGACCTCCTCTTTGAAGTAGCTTCACCGGTGTCGTTTCTATGGCTGTATGTGCTTGATCCTTGGATTCCAGTCTCGCTTTGTCCGGTTTATGCTTGATCGAAGGAATGGTCGTGTGCGGTTATTCAGATTCTTTGGCAGTCCTTTGTGGTGGTGGTTCTACTCAGTTATTGGATCGTTCATGTTCCTTTTGTGTTCGATGATATCAATCTATCTTGGTTTTGTCTCTCGTGGCTTTAGGCTTGAAGCTTCCTGCCTTTTCGGGGGTTACGGTGTTGATCTCTGTGAGATTAAAGCTTTGGTTTTTAATTTACGTAGATTTTTGTTCCAGTCTGATCTCGCTGTTGTTGGTTAAGGTTCCCATTTGCTGCTTAGCTAGATTGCATTAGGCCCTACGTCGCTGCCTTTGTGTGAGCTATGGTTTGTCCCTTTCTGCTACAAATTATGGAGCTTTATGTTCTTGCCTTCAAGGTGACTTGTTCCATATTTTTATTGAAGATTGTAGGCTCTGCCATGATCACGGTCAGCATGATCTTGTTGTGATTTTGGACTGAAAGAGTTGAGCCTGACTGGAGCTGCACAATTTCTTTTCTCTTTTCCCTAAAAGTGACTGGTTTAGTTGTTATGCTAGCATTGAAGGTTGGCTTGTGTTGGGCTAGTCTAGTTTTAGCAGTGTATTGGTGTTCTTGGTGTTCTTAACCGTATGCTTTGAGTATCAAAACAAAACGTATCTTCATTAGTGCAAAAGAAAAAAAAAAGTGAAACTTTGAAATGTATTCATGTGTTCACTTGATTGGAAACCATAGCCAAAGACTAATTATCATTACAGGAATCATTGGCTGAAACTATATGTACTTATGAGCTTTTTCGTATTTGAGGATTGTTTTGCTTAACACAAGAGAAAATATTATTAATTAAATATTATCATTTCAAATCATCTAAAAAATTCTGAATTTTTTAGAAAATATCTTACCAAATCACCTATAAATTTTATTGTTATTTTAAACATTTTAGTGAAATCACTCAAATCACTTCAAAACTCACAAAAATTAAAACATTCCAAAATCTCCTAAAATCATTAATTCAATACATCCCCTTAATGATTTGGTTGAATCATCTTTTTGAACCCTTTTATAGAGGGATCTATCTACAGTTCTCTCGCTCCTCAGACCGTCGCGTGTCCTTCTCACCTTACGTTTTAATTATTTCGTTCGTGTATTGTTAATGGCCTCGATCTCCATTTGTTTGATTTTCCTTGGGCTACAACGTCTCATTTATTTGTTGTCTATGAGACAATATATTTGTTCTGTTCAAAAAAGGTAAAAGGCCGTCTTCCTCAATTGATTTCTCAAAATCCGATTAGGTCAAACTCTCGTGGAGGTTTTCTGTGTCAAATATTTGTATCGAATCTCTCTATCTCCGATTCAACGCCTAAGATAAGTTACATGATTAAGTGGCTCATCGCCATTTACGGCCATCGTAACTTCGTCCAAGTGGGTGAACATTTAAGTATAAAAGGGTCAGTCTTCATTCCATAATCATCATCCTACAACAATTGAAAATGGGTTCTTAGTAATGTCAAACGCGGTGGCGAGCTCATCGGTGTGGATATGCTCCTCCTCGACTCCAGGTGATTCCATTATAAAAAATCATGTTTGTCGTAGTGTCTAAACACACGACGACATTTAGGGTCATAGTTATCAAAAAATATGTTCTCAGAGCAAACTTCAGGTTCCGAAATCACAATCAGCTGGTTTGCCTTTCCAACACAAATACCCAGCTTCCAGGTAATCTCTACTTGCTAGCAGTTTCTCACAGACTCACCATTGCAACCTTTAAGATCTTAAAATGTTAAATCCTTTTCAGGAATAATCGCTGAGCTCACATCTATAAAAAGGTATTATCATAAGGAAAAGCCTGTTTCATGGCTACCATTAAAATTGATTGGTAAGTATCTAATTCATATCGAGCTCACCCGCACTTTCATAATCTTATAGAACCTTAAATGTTAAGCATTCCTTACACTGTTTTTTCTCCTCGCAGAGATGTTTCGGGGACGTTGAGTATGTTTGACTCACATGCTGTAGCATAAAACCCACAATAATAGGAGGTACTCTGTCACGTATTCTCTGTGTTGTTTAACTGAGATCGACCCTAATGCTTCTTGGAACACTTACACCACTATTGATTTTGCAGGCGTCTTTTCCTGAATGCCACATCTGGGAGACAACTTTATTTTGACAAGGAGACTAATGCAGAGGAAACCTATTTTTATAAGTATTTGGTACTTCTTTCATTTTTAAGTCCAAATTTGGTTTGTTCTATGACTTATCCACAACATACTCTGACGGGTTACTGTCCACCATTAAAGGCTGGTCTCTCAAGTAACCCGTCAGAGTATGTTGTGGTTCTGTTAATGTAAAATGTAGAGGTTGAATCTGCCTGCACCAAGAAGGTCACTGGATTTAATATGGAAAAAGGCTGGTGTTATGCCTATTGCTCCAGATGTACAAAGAAGCTTCAGCGGACGGTCTCATCTTTTACTTGGCAACCTGCAGTAACACCAATGCAGTTGGTGTCCTTCGGTATGTTGGACCCTGCAACTACTTGATCTTCTTATTACATGGATGGCAGACGAAGTTTCTATCTCCTGCGGGTAAAGAATTCTTACTCAAAGCAGTGGCAATGGCCCTTCCCACAAATACCATGGCGAGTTTCCTACTTCCCAAGAAAGTATGCAAACAGATCATGTCCATCTTGTCTGATTTCTGGTGGAGGAATGGGCAGGAGACTAGAGGGATGCACTGGAAAAAATGGGAAAGCCTATGTAAACCGAATGTCTGCGGTGGCTTAGGATTCAAAGATTTGGAGGCCTTTAATTTAGCTCTGCTGGATAAACAATTGTGGTGTATGCTAACCAACAAGAAATCACTGATGGCAAGAATCTTCAAAAGTAGATATTTCAGAAACTCTGATCCTCTCTCCGCACCACTAGGCTCACGTCCATCTTATGCTTGGAGAAGTATCCACGCTGCACAAAAATTAGTTCAACAAGGGGCCAAAGTGATTATCGGAAGTGGAAAGGAGACAAGGGTCTAGAATGAGAGATGGTTAGGAAGTGACCCAGCAACGATGGTCCTTTCTATGATGTTACAGGAGGAAGTTAATCAAATAAGGATCTCTGAGGATATGCGCGCTAGTGATCTGTTATGTTGTAATGGAAGGGAGTGGAATCATGAACTGCTAGATCACCTGTTTATGGAAGAAAACCAAGCAAAGATTAAGGCAATAATAAACCCCGTAGGAGGTAATAGTGATGATACATATGCGTGGGAGTACACCAAGTCAGGGTACTACACTGTGAAATCGGCGTATTGGGTGCAAACGAATGTGTTAGCAGTGGAGAAGGAAAGCATGGAGATTACACAACCGAGCTTGGATGCAATATACCAGAAAGTGTGGAATCTTGATACCAGTCCCAAACTACAACACTTCCTATGGAGAGGTCTCATCAATGCTCTCCCAGTGGCTGAGAATATGGCTCATAGACACATTGCGTGTGATAAAAGGTCTAGTAGGTGTGGTGCAGAGACGAGAGCGTGAATTATCTACTCTTCCAATGTCCTTATGCGCGTTTAATATGGGCTTTGGCCAATATACATATCCCTCCTGCAGGAGTTTGAAGTGATTCATTCTATTCTAATCTCTATTGGGTCTTAAACCTAAAACAAGAGTATCCAATGGAGATGATTGAGGAGGAGTTGGTTCCATGGTTACTGTGGAGGATCTGGAAGAACCGCAATACGTTCCTATTTAGGAACAAAGATTATCAAGCTTTGGAAATTATCCAGAAGGCGAGCGAGGACGCAAGGGAATGGAAGAGTAGAGAAGAGGTGAAAAAAGTGGAGGTGAAACAGCATATAGTAGAAGGACCAGAAAAACGATGGTCACCACCTCCCTCTTCACACCTAAAATGCAATATAGATGGATTATGGAAACAAGAAAGTAGAGAAGGGGGCATTGGTGGGTTTTGAGAGATCACACTGGTTATCTACTATGGGCAGGGGCGAGAAAAGTACAAGGTATGGGGTCAGCGATTGAAATGGAGGCAGAAGCTTTGAGATGAGCTGTATATACTCTGGCTGGCTTTGGCTACACAAAGGTAACGTTCGAAACAGACTCCAAACTGTTGACATCGATGCTGAAAGGCGAAGAGGAGATATGGCCAAAGTTAAAGCCCATTATCCAAGAGATTAGTACCCTATTACTGAGATTTGGTGAGGTGGACATGGTGTTTTACCTTAGAAGTGGTAACAAAATTGCAGATAGAATAGCGAATGAGACTACTACGTTTACATCCTTTGTGCCCTAAGTTGTATTCTATTGTGCCTGGTTGGTTGTTTTCTTTTTTGGAGGTTGATGAACTCTTTGTAAGTCAATGATTTGGTGAATGGAAAGTAGAAGTTGATAAAAAAAAAGGAAATAGCAACGTCACAAGTTACAGAGAAGAATAAGACACCAAACGACATGTCATGTTGTGTTTCAAAACTAGGTGAGATTATATAGTTACTAGGGTTGGCCCGCCCTACGGACGGGAAGTTATAACAAAAATATTTTATAATATACATTAATTTTTGAAGTATTTAAAAAATCAGTGTAAATTGAAAACGATATTATGATATCATAAAAGAACACATAATGTTTAGAATTCTGAAACCATATTGTTATTTTTAATAAAATGTTTGTTGTATACGTTAGTTATTTCGGTGATATTTGTTTTTAGTTTTAGTTATATTGTTTGATTATATGTGTGAATTATAAATTTTCATGGGATCTTTGCAGAATGTAAGGAAATTGAATCTTAGAATCGTTGCATTTGGCTAAATTTATATATGGTACTTAAAATGGTTTGAAAGAAAGCAGTGTTCAGTTTTGATTTATGCTGGTAAGATAATTTTATTTGTTTCTTTTACTTTACGTTATAAATAATCATGTTTCATTTATGTATTTTTTGTCTTGTTGCTGTATTTTTTTTTTTACCGAGTTCTTCCTAACTATGCAAATATTGATCTTTTTACTTCCATTTTTATAAAAGAATTATGGTAGAGTTCTTTTTCCCAATTATTATACTGTATAGATAAATGTCAACGTCATACAAAAATTATTGATGCTTGGCGAGATATTGTATCTACATGTCCGTGTTGTTATAATGTTTAGTTGCTCTTATTTTCTTGCTATAGGTTGTTTTTTTTGTTGGTTAATAGATTGTAGTAACTGAGCTACTTATTGCTTAACCTACTATATATTTATTTTACAATTCATTCACTATGTTTGTGTACTTAACAGTGCTTTAGGGTGTGGGTTGTCAGTTGTTCTTTGATGGAGTGTTTTTAATGAGAAGTCTGTATTGGTGAATTACACGTCTATGGAATAAATTGTTTGATAATAAATTAATAACTTTTGCATATTTGAGTTTGATAATAAATTGTTTCAAAAATTTGCACCTAACGAAATCTATGGATATTTAATGAACATAGAACTGTAAAATTTTTTTGGAGAAAATGACGTGAAAAGTAATAGTTTGAGAACTCAGACATTGCTAGAATAACTATTTGCATTTAGGAATAGTTTGAAAATGACGTGAAAAATAATAGATCGATATTTACATTCTTAGCCAAAAATAATAATAGATTGAGAACTCAAACTTTCTTTTTGTTGCTTGAGTTGGGTTGTTTCTTTGTTTCTTTCAATTTCCAGTTGTAATAAGTTGCTTGCAACACTCAAAAGTTCAAAATGGTATAAATTTTAACATTTTACAAAAAAACACTCGAACATTGCTAGAAGGGAAGAAACTCTTGTTTAGCTACTTGGCTGTCTTTCTTTTGATGTTGGGCGAGAAGTTCTTTTATTTTTTTGGACTTTGTAGTTAACCAAGCAGCTAAGTCTGCAAACTTGTAACTCCCGTTATGGGCCTTTTCACCTTTTACAGGTGATTAATGAAACTCGAATTTCAAAAAAAAATTAGTTGCATTTAACAAAGTAAAAGAGTTTGTCTAGCTATCCGGTTTTCAGAAGTTTGGACACTACAACTTTGGGAACTTTCAAATTTCTCATTTCTCTGTGGAACTACAGCATGTGTCCAAACACGTTACTTGAAGGCTTTCTATCATGGAAACTTTATATACGAAGTGTACTTGAATCCAGAGATTAGGAACATGATTCCAAACCTGCAACTTGTCCATTTTTTAATGTTGTGGTAAATGGGTTGTAATATATTTATCTTTTAACCATCGCCTTTTGCTCCATAGCCTTTGAAACAATAAAACATGGAGAACACAGAGAATCTTAGCTAAAGTGTTTGTGTATGTGTTTACTGAAGAAGTGGTTCAATAGCTCCCTCTATCTTCGCAAACCGTGAAGGTCCCGCTGACACATTCATGGATTGTTGCTCGTGTCGTGTAATTACTCTTTGTGGAAGGGTTGTCCGCTGTTAATTCTCTTCTCTTTTCTTTTTGTTCATCATCTCAAACAAAAGGCTGCACTGTGTTTGAGGCCAGACGTTGTTTGAGTTGTTCTCAGCTCTAGTCTGGGTGATGACTCTTGATATTAGCAACTGTTCTAATTTCTTATGAAGCTGATCTGCAGCATAATCAAATTCACTCTCACACCAACCGTATCCATGCAGAGTTGTAACAGTTTATAATTAGCTAAACTCCATTGACTAACCCAGAAATACAAACTTAAAACTTTGAAACCAAAGAATTTGGCTACCGTACCCGTGAAGTTGGATTGTAACTATTACACGCCTGATACTCATCTGCATGATTAATTTTAAACAAATGGTGACTCGGGAGGCGATAATTTCCAACCCAAAAAGTTAAAGATTAATAAAAACATGAGAAGTATGACAAACCCAGCAAGTCAACGTTTGTATTAGCTAAATCCATTAGCTGAACCTAAACTGCTAAGTCGGGATAAAGGCTGTTGTATCAGTAAGCTGGACAAACTTGATCTGTTCGTCAAAGCGAATAGAACCTGGTGATGCCAAAAGTTTGACGTGGCTATTGCTTCTTACGACATCAAATACGCTCAGTTCATTGACCCTCTGAACCAACGTCGACTGATAACTAAAAACCGATTCTCAGGTGGCTACTTTCGGAAAATGAATCACTAATAGACTTAAATTAACGAATGAATTTACAGAATAGTTACCTTTTCATCGAGGAAACCCGATCTACACCCATGAGCTCTCCACCCTTTTCACATTTGTAGCTTCCCAGAACCTAAGAATACGTGTTACGACGGTCTCTTATTGCAATGACCAACCTTCAGACCTGATAATTGGATCTTAGTGATCGCATTCCTGGATATTTTCTGCTTGATATTTTGCACAACTATGATTTCACGAAGATTGTGAATTTGCTCTAGGATCTAGACATCTTATTATATAGTCAAATCACTTGATAGTGGATGTGAAAAATACGCATTGAAGAACATGTAGTGGAGTGAATTGATTGCCACCATGCATTAGGGAAAACTATGTGTATTTTTCACATCATCAATAAACCATCCATTAAGGAGACTGAAACTTATACTCAGCAAAAAGTGTAGATAATTTGCTTTCTTTCTTTCTTACCGGTGCATGAGGATGGTTGAATCGGCACTTAGGTCAATAGCTACACCGCCGAGTTTGTAGATATTGTCTACAATCTCTTGCACCTGGATAGGGACTCGGTTGCACCATTTCATGTCTCATCTGACTACTCTCAGGAAGATGTGGGGAAACTGAATAGGGACTCGGTTGCACCATGCCATATCTCATCTGATTTCGATGTACTAAAGACAATAGACAACAGAGGATATCTTGAAACTAATAAGACACAGTAAAGTAATCTTTCTTTGTGTTCTCACTCACCGGTGGATGGTTGAATCTGCAACTTAGTCCAAAGCCACAACGACCGTTTTTTAGGTAATAGTAACTATCTCCTACACCGGTGCGAGCTGGATATTCACTCGTCTGAGTTGCATTCTCCTGAGAAAACCGTGTCTACACTTTTTTTTTATCATAATGATAAAGAACAGAGCAGTGAGTTCTTGATCAGTACCTTTACCATCTTTTCTCCCGAGGATCTTGGATCTCTTTCTCGTCTCCGATCAGTCCTTCCATAAGATTCCCTCGTCCTCAAATCCGTAGCGTGTCCCTGAGAATCGAAATTAATAACAAATCATCAACCTTCGCAAGATGTAGATAGTTCAACTTTGTTTCCTTGGTGACTTTTACTTCTTCTATCATCGAATCTTTCTCTATATTACTATTATGAGGACTAACACCGAGTTCATTCATCGTATCAAAGAAGAGAGCAGATTATCGTTTAGATTCTTTATCTTACCTCTGTTTTTTCTATGGATGTCGACTCTGTTCTTGTATCAGTTTTTTTTAGCCTCTTCGATTTTTATCACCGAGTTCTCTCCATCGCTCATCTCTGTTCTTTTCTATTGTCTCTGGAAATCAAATCGAAGAATGGGGGGGGGGGGTTCATTCTTTAAATCCAAAAATCCAAGATTGTTTCCTTATTAACTTCATTTGTTTTTTCTTTGTTTGACATCACTATGCGTTACTCTGCAAGTAACGCAGATTGTTGGTGGGCCCAGGGAAAACCCAGCATAAACAAAACTTACGATCTATTTCTCGAAGACACATATAACTCAAGACGCAGAGTTTCATTTAATCCTACGTGTCACGTTTGTAGAGCTTCAGTTTATGACCTGGCATCCCATGTGGACACCCCATGAGAGATTGAAACTCTCTTTTATATATAAAGATTATTTTTTATGTTTACGAATTAGTGTCGTTAAAAAAAAAGTCGTTAAAAAAGGTTATGAATATATGCAGCACATAAATTAACAAGGAGTAGTTTTGCATGTTAATTTGTTCATGTTGGTTAACATGCAAATTGCAACAGACTGGTGTTAATAAGACTCAATAGTTTGAACCAAAAATTGTCATTGAAATATTATAATTTTGTACTCGCTTCTCAAGTATATAAATTTGATAAATTATATATGGTCAGTGGCGGTCCCAGGAAAAAAAATGACTGGGTTCAAAGAGATCTGTGGGTTCACTAAGGGAGTTTTAACCAAATTTGCCATAGAGTTTTTATGTTTTAGCTTTACAACTTTTATTTATTCTATTTTTTTGTGGTTTCAATTGAAACCACTTACCTCTGAGTGGATCCGCCCCTGTATATGGTTATGGTTCTTAATCGGAGGTTCATTGGAGCTTGGGCTTAATAAACAAATCGAAAATATGTGAACATACGAATAACTTGATACATACATCTATACTATTATTTATGAAATGATTTTGTTTACTTGTCATGTTCTCCATAATTTTAGCTAATTTTACTTATTTGTCATATTTTTATTAAATTTAAGCTAATAAATTATCATTGATTTATTATTTATTTTTAGATGAGTCACTAATTTATTAATTTTAAAAAATAGCCTTGATGAATCTTGTATATAAACAAAAACGAATTTTATTTTTTAATATTAAATTTATATGTTATATTAACTTTTCTTATTTTCATATTTTTATTAGGTTTTAGACTTTTAGATAGGTTATTGATTTATTATTAGTTTTTAACTATTCACTAATTTATTAATTTAAATAATAACCTTACTGAACTATTATTTATGAAGTAATTTTACTTATTTGTCATGTTCTCCATAATTTTAGCTAATTTTTTTTATTTGTCATGTTTTTATTAAGTTTAAGCTAATAAATTATCATTGATTTATTATTTTTTAAGCTGAACCACTAATTTATTAATTTTTTAAAATAGCCTTGATGAATCTTGTATATAAATAAAAACGAATTTTATTTTTTTAATATTAAATTTATATGTTATATTAACTTTTTTATTTTTCATACTAGGTGTTTTCCTGCACCATGTGCAATAAAAAAAATTTAAACTTCGGGTCTGATTGAAGTAAATCATACAGTACAATATTCCTAGTTTTAGTATTTTGAGAAAGAGAAGCACAAGAGAAAGAATCTCTTTATAAAAAAATCTACACAAGGCCCACCAGAGAGTACTTTCTTCTTCTCCAAAGAAATCTCCTCAAGCCTTGATTCTAACCAGTCGAACTTGAAGCCTGCTTCCTTCAGCTCAGTGATTATCCGCAAAATTGCTTAGGAGATTCATGTATGCTGTTTTCATCCCTTGGCTCATCGGTATGACGTCTACCAATGATGAATTAACAAAAAAAAAACATTATTACTATGCTAACCATGCTGGAACTGTTAAATTTAAATAAGAAAGAGGAAACCTCATTCAGCTTACTTGAGAAGGAATAATATTGAAGCCATTGTAATCTAAAACATCATTCTCAGTTGATTTTCCTGCATCAACAACTTCGAAAACTTTGATGTAGACTTCAATGGTTACTTTGTTTTCCTCCAGAGGGATCTATCTACAGTTCTCTCGCTCCTCAGACCGTCGCGTGTCCTTCTCACCTTACGTTTTAATTATTTCGTTCGTGTATTGTTAATGGCCTCGATCTCCATTTGTTTGATTTTCCTTGGGCTACAACGTCTCATTTATTTGTTGTCTATGAGACAATATATTTGTTCTGTTCAAAAAAGGTAAAAGGCCGTCTTCCTCAATTGATTTCTCAAAATCCGATTAGGTCAAACTCTCGTGGAGGTTTTCTGTGTCAAATATTTGTATCGAATCTCTCTGTCTCCGATTCAACGCCTAAGATAAGTTACATGATTAAGTGGCTCATCGCCATTTACGGCCATCGTAACTTCGTCCAAGTGGGTGAACATTTAAGTATAAAAGGGTCAGTCTTCATTCCATAATCATCATCCTACAACAATTGAAAATGGGTTCTTAGTAATGTCAAACGCGGTGGCGAGCTCATCGGTGTGGATATGCTCCTCCTCGACTCCAGGTGATTCCATTATAAAAAATCATGTTTGTCGTAGTGTCTAAACACACGACGACATTTAGGGTCATAGTTATCAAAAAATATGTTCTCAGAGCAAACTTCAGGTTCCGAAATCACAATCAGCTGGTTTGCCTTTCCAACACAAATACCCAGCTTCCAGGTAATCTCTACTTGCTAGCAGTTTCTCACAGACTCACCATTGCAACCTTTAAGATCTAAAAATGTTAAATCCTTTTCAGGAATAATAGCTGAGCTCACATCTATAAAAAGGTATTATCATAAGGAAAAGCCTGTTTCATGGCTACCATTAAAATTGATTGGTAAGTATCTAATTCATATCGAGCTCACCCGCACTTTCATAATCTTATAGAACCTTAAATGTTAAGCATTCCTTACACTGTTTTTTCTCCTCGCAGAGATGTTTCGGGGACGTTGAGTATGTTTGACTCACATGCTGTAGCATAAAACCCACAATAATAGGAGGTACTCTGTCACGTATTCTCTGTGTTGTTTAACTGAGATCGACCCTAATGCTTCTTGGAACACTTACACCACTATTGATTTTGCAGGCGTCTTTTCCTGAATGCCACATCTGGGAGACAACTTTATTTTGACAAGGAGACTAATGCAGAGGAAACCTATTTTTATAAGTATTTGGTACTTCTTTCATTTTTAAGTCCAAATTTGGTTTGTTCTATGACTTATCCACAACATACTCTGACGGGTTACTGTCCACCATTAAAGGCTGGTCTCTCAAGTAACCCGTCAGAGTATGTTGTGGTTCTGTTAATGTAAAATGTAGAGGTTGAATCTGCCTGCACCAAGAAGGTCACTGGATTTAATATGGACAAAGGCTGGTGTTATGCCTATTGCTCCAGATGTACAAAGAAGCTTCAGCGGACGGTCTCATCTTTTACTTGGCAACCTGCAGTAACACCAATGCAGTTGGTGTCCTTCGGTATGTTGGACCCTGCAACTACTTGATCTTCTTATTACATGGATGGCAGACGAAGTTTCTATCTCCTGCGGGTAAAGAATTCTTACTCAAAGCAGTGGCAATGGCCCTTCCCACAAATACCATGGCGAGTTTCCTACTTCCCAAGAAAGTATGCAAACAGATCATGTCCATCTTGTCTGATTTCTGGTGGAGGAATGGGCAGGAGACTAGAGGGATGCACTGGAAAAAATGGGAAAGCCTATGTAAACCGAATGTCTGCGGTGGCTTAGGATTCAAAGATTTGGAGGCCTTTAATTTAGCTCTGCTGGATAAACAATTGTGGTGTATGCTAACCAACAAGAAATCACTGATGGCAAGAATCTTCAAAAGTAGATATTTCAGAAACTCTGATCCTCTCTCCGCACCACTAGGCTCACGTCCATCTTATGCTTGGAGAAGTATCCACGCTGCACAAAAATTAGTTCAACAAGGGGCCAAAGTGATTATCGGAAGTGGAAAGGAGACAAGGGTCTAGAATGAGAGATGGTTAGGAAGTGACCCAGCAACGATGGTCCTTTCTATGATGTTACAGGAGGAAGTTAATCAAATAAGGATCTCTGAGGATATGCGCGCTAGTGATCTGTTATGTTGTAATGGAAGGGAGTGGAATCATGAACTGCTAGATCACCTGTTTATGGAAGAAAACCAAGCAAAGATTAAGGCAATAATAAACCCCGTAGGAGGTAATAGTGATGATACATATGCGTGGGAGTACACCAAGTCAGGGTACTACACTGTGAAATCGGCGTATTGGGTGCAAACGAATGTGTTAGCAGTGGAGAAGGAAAGCATGGAGATTACACAACCGAGCTTGGATGCAATATACCAGAAAGTGTGGAATCTTGATACCAGTCCCAAACTACAACACTTCCTATGGAGAGGTCTCATCAATGCTCTCCCAGTGGCTGAGAATATGGCTCATAGACACATTGCGTGTGATAAAAGGTCTAGTAGGTGTGGTGCAGAGACGAGAGCGTGAATTATCTACTCTTCCAATGTCCTTATGCGCGTTTAATATGGGCTTTGGCCAATATACATATCCCTCCTGCAGGAGTTTGAAGTGATTCATTCTATTCTAATCTCTATTGGGTCTTAAACCTAAAACAAGAGTATCCAATGGAGATGATTGAGGAGGAGTTGGTTCCATGGTTACTGTGGAGGATCTGGAAGAACCGCAATACGTTCCTATTTAGGAACAAAGATTATCAAGCTTTGGAAATTATCCAGAAGGCGAGCGAGGACGCAAGGGAATGGAAGAGTAGAGAAGAGGTGAAAAAAGTGGAGGTGAAACAGCATATAGTAGAAGGACCAGAAAAACGATGGTCACCACCTCCCTCTTCACACCTAAAATGCAATATAGATGGATTATGGAAACAAGAAAGTAGAGAAGGGGGCATTGGTGGGTTTTGAGAGATCACACTGGTTATCTACTATGGGCAGGGGCGAGAAAAGTACAAGGTATGGGGTCAGCGATTGAAATGGAGGCAGAAGCTTTGAGATGAGCTGTATATACTCTGGCTGGCTTTGGCTACACAAAGGTAACGTTCGAAACAGACTCCAAACTGTTGACATCGATGCTGAAAGGCGAAGAGGAGATATGGCCAAAGTTAAAGCCCATTATCCAAGAGATTAGTACCCTATTACTGAGATTTGGTGAGGTGGACATGGTGTTTTACCTTAGAAGTGGTAACAAAATTGCAGATAGAATAGCGAATGAGACTACTACGTTTACATCCTTTGTGCCCTAAGTTGTATTCTATTGTGCCTGGTTGGTTGTTTTCTTTTTTGGAGGTTGATGAACTCTTTGTAAGTCAATGATTTGGTGAATGGAAAGTAGAAGTTGATAAAAAAAAAGGAAATAGCAACGTCACAAGTTACAGAGAAGAATAAGACACCAAACGACATGTCATGTTGTGTTTCAAAACTAGGTGAGATTATATAGTTACTAGGGTTGGCCCGCCCTACGGACGGGAAGTTATAACAAAAATATTTTATAATATACATTAATTTTTGAAGTATTTAAAAAATCAGTGTAAATTGAAAACGATATTATGATATCATAAAAGAACACATAATGTTTAGAATTCTGAAACCATATTGTTATTTTTAATAAAATGTTTGTTGTATACGTTAGTTATTTCGGTGATATTTGTTTTTAGTTTTAGTTATATTGTTTGATTATATGTGTGAATTATAAATTTTCATGGGATCTTTGCAGAATGTAAGGAAATTGAATCTTAGAATCGTTGCATTTGGCTAAATTTATATATGGTACTTAAAATGGTTTGAAAGAAAGCAGTGTTCAGTTTTGATTTATGCTGGTAAGATAATTTTATTTGTTTCTTTTACTTTACGTTATAAATAATCATGTTTCATTTATGTATTTTTTGTCTTGTTGCTGTATTTTTTTTTTTTACCGAGTTCTTCCTAACTATGCAAATATTGATCTTTTTACTTCCATTTTTATAAAAGAATTATGGTAGAGTTCTTTTTCCCAATTATTATACTGTATAGATAAATGTCAACGTCATACAAAAATTATTGATGCTTGGCGAGATATTGTATCTACATGTCCGTGTTGTTATAATGTTTAGTTGCTCTTATTTTCTTGCTATAGGTTGTTTTTTTTGTTGCTTAATAGATTGTAGTAACTGAGCTACTTATTGCTTAACCTACTATATATTTATTTTACAATTCATTCACTATGTTTGTGTACTTAACAGTGCTTTAGGGTGTGGGTTGTCAGTTGTTCTTTGATGGAGTGTTTTTAATGAGAAGTCTGTATTGGTGAATTACACGTCTATGGAATAAATTGTTTGATAATAAATTAATAACTTTTGCATATTTGAGTTTGATAATAAATTGTTTCAAAAATTTGCACCTAACGAAATCTATGGATATTTAATGAACATAGAACTGTAAAATTTTTTTGGAGAAAATGACGTGAAAAGTAATAGTTTGAGAACTCAGACATTGCTAGAATAACTATTTGCATTTAGGAATAGTTTGAAAATGACGTGAAAAATAATAGATCGATATTTACATTCTTAGCCAAAAATAATAATAGATTGAGAACTCAAACTTTCTTTTTGTTGCTTGAGTTGGGTTGTTTCTTTGTTTCTTTCAATTTCCAGTTGTAATAAGTTGCTTGCAACACTTCAAAAGTTCAAAATGGTATAAATTTTAACATTTTACAAAAAAACACTCGAACATTGCTAGAAGGGAAGAAACTCTTGTTTAGCTACTTGGCTGTCTTTCTTTTGATGTTGGGCGAGAAGTTCTTTTATTTTTTTGGACTTTGTAGTTAACCAAGCAGCTAAGTCTGCAAACTTGTAACTCCCGTTATGGGCCTTTTCACCTTTTACAGGTGATTAATGAAACTCGAATTTCAAAAAAAAATTAGTTGCATTTAACAAAGTAAAAGAGTTTGTCTAGCTATCCGGTTTTCAGAAGTTTGGACACTACAACTTTGGGAACTTTCAAATTTCTCATTTCTCTGTGGAACTACAGCATGTGTCCAAACACGTTACTTGAAGGCTTTCTATCATGGAAACTTTATATACGAAGTGTACTTGAATCCAGAGATTAGGAACATGATTCCAAACCTGCAACTTGTCCATTTTTTAATGTTGTGGTAAATGGGTTGTAATATATTTATCTTTTAACCATCGCCTTTTGCTCCATAGCCTTTGAAACAATAAAACATGGAGAACACAGAGAATCTTAGCTAAAGTGTTTGTGTATGTGTTTACTGAAGAAGTGGTTCAATAGCTCCCTCTATCTTCGCAAACCGTGAAGGTCCCGCTGACACATTCATGGATTGTTGCTCGTGTCGTGTAATTACTCTTTGTGGAAGGGTTGTCCGCTGTTAATTCTCTTCTCTTTTCTTTTTGTTCATCATCTCAAACAAAAGGCTGCACTGTGTTTGAGGCCAGACGTTGTTTGAGTTGTTCTCAGCTCTAGTCTGGGTGATGACTCTTGATATTAGCAACTGTTCTAATTTCTTATGAAGCTGATCTGCAGCATAATCAAATTCACTCTCACACCAACCGTATCCATGCAGAGTTGTAACAGTTTATAATTAGCTAAACTCCATTGACTAACCCAGAAATACAAACTTAAAACTTTGAAACCAAAGAATTTGGCTACCGTACCCGTGAAGTTGGATTGTAACTATTACACGCCTGATACTCATCTGCATGATTAATTTTAAACAAATGGTGACTCGGGAGGCGATAATTTCCAACCCAAAAAGTTAAAGATTAATAAAAACATGAGAAGTATGACAAACCCAGCAAGTCAACGTTTGTATTAGCTAAATCCATTAGCTGAACCTAAACTGCTAAGTCGGGATAAAGGCTGTTGTATCAGTAAGCTGGACAAACTTGATCTGTTCGTCAAAGCGAATAGAACCTGGTGATGCCAAAAGTTTGACGTGGCTATTGCTTCTTACGACATCAAATACGCTCAGTTCATTGACCCTCTGAACCAACGTCGACTGATAACTAAAAACCGATTCTCAGGTGGCTACTTTCGGAAAATGAATCACTAATAGACTTAAATTAACGAATGAATTTACAGAATAGTTACCTTTTCATCGAGGAAACCCGATCTACACCCATGAGCTCTCCACCCTTTTCACATTTGTAGCTTCCCAGAACCTAAGAATACGTGTTACGACGGTCTCTTATTGCAATGACCAACCTTCAGACCTGATAATTGGATCTTAGTGATCGCATTCCTGGATATTTTCTGCTTGATATTTTGCACAACTATGATTTCACGAAGATTGTGAATTTGCTCTAGGATCTAGACATCTTATTATATAGTCAAATCACTTGATAGTGGATGTGAAAAATACGCATTGAAGAACATGTAGTGGAGTGAATTGATTGCCACCATGCATTAGGGAAAACTATGTGTATTTTTCACATCATCAATAAACCATCCATTAAGGAGACTGAAACTTATACTCAGCAAAAAGTGTAGATAATTTGCTTTCTTTCTTTCTTACCGGTGCATGAGGATGGTTGAATCGGCACTTAGGTCAATAGCTACACCGCCGAGTTTGTAGATATTGTCTACAATCTCTTGCACCTGGATAGGGACTCGGTTGCACCATTTCATGTCTCATCTGACTACTCTCAGGAAGATGTGGGGAAACTGAATAGGGACTCGGTTGCACCATGCCATATCTCATCTGATTTCGATGTACTAAAGACAATAGACAACAGAGGATATCTTGAAACTAATAAGACACAGTAAAGTAATCTTTCTTTGTGTTCTCACTCACCGGTGGATGGTTGAATCTGCAACTTAGTCCAAAGCCACAACGACCGTTTTTTAGGTAATAGTAACTATCTCCTACACCGGTGCGAGCTGGATATTCACTCGTCTGAGTTGCATTCTCCTGAGAAAACCGTGTCTACACTTTTTTTTTATCATAATGATAAAGAACAGAGCAGTGAGTTCTTGATCAGTACCTTTACCATCTTTTCTCCCGAGGATCTTGGATCTCTTTCTCGTCTCCGATCAGTCCTTCCATAAGATTCCCTCGTCCTCAAATCCGTAGCGTGTCCCTGAGAATCGAAATTAATAACAAATCATCAACCTTCGCAAGATGTAGATAGTTCAACTTTGTTTCCTTGGTGACTTTTACTTCTTCTATCATCGAATCTTTCTCTATATTACTATTATGAGGACTAACACCGAGTTCATTCATCGTATCAAAGAAGAGAGCAGATTATCGTTTAGATTCTTTATCTTACCTCTGTTTTTTCTATGGATGTCGACTCTGTTCTTGTATCAGTTTTTTTTAGCCTCTTCGATTTTTATCACCGAGTTCTCTCCATCGCTCATCTCTGTTCTTTTCTATTGTCTCTGGAAATCAAATCGAAGAATGGGGGGGGGGGGGGGTTCATTCTTTAAATCCAAAAATCCAAGATTGTTTCCTTATTAACTTCATTTGTTTTTTCTTTGTTTGACATCACTATGCGTTACTCTGCAAGTAACGCAGATTGTTGGTGGGCCCAGGGAAAACCCAGCATAAACAAAACTTACGATCTATTTCTCGAAGACACATATAACTCAAGACGCAGAGTTTCATTTAATCCTACGTGTCACGTTTGTAGAGCTTCAGTTTATGACCTGGCATCCCATGTGGACACCCCATGAGAGATTGAAACTCTCTTTTATATATAAAGATTATTTTTTATGTTTACGAATTAGTGTCGTTAAAAAAAAAGTCGTTAAAAAAGGTTATGAATATATGCAGCACATAAATTAACAAGGAGTAGTTTTGCATGTTAATTTGTTCATGTTGGTTAACATGCAAATTGCAACAGACTGGTGTTAATAAGACTCAATAGTTTGAACCAAAAATTGTCATTGAAATATTATAATTTTGTACTCGCTTCTCAAGTATATAAATTTGATAAATTATATATGGTCAGTGGCGGTCCCAGGAAAAAAAATGACTGGGTTCAAAGAGATCTGTGGGTTCACTAAGGGAGTTTTAACCAAATTTGCCATAGAGTTTTTATGTTTTAGCTTTACAACTTTTATTTATTCTATTTTTTTGTGGTTTCAATTGAAACCACTTACCTCTGAGTGGATCCGCCCCTGTATATGGTTATGGTTCTTAATCGGAGGTTCATTGGAGCTTGGGCTTAATAAACAAATCGAAAATATGTGAACATACGAATAACTTGATACATACATCTATACTATTATTTATGAAATGATTTTGTTTACTTGTCATGTTCTCCATAATTTTAGCTAATTTTACTTATTTGTCATATTTTTATTAAATTTAAGCTAATAAATTATCATTGATTTATTATTTATTTTTAGATGAGTCACTAATTTATTAATTTTAAAAAATAGCCTTGATGAATCTTGTATATAAACAAAAACGAATTTTATTTTTTAATATTAAATTTATATGTTATATTAACTTTTCTTATTTTCATATTTTTATTAGGTTTTAGACTTTTAGATAGGTTATTGATTTATTATTAGTTTTTAACTATTCACTAATTTATTAATTTAAATAATAACCTTACTGAACTATTATTTATGAAGTAATTTTACTTATTTGTCATGTTCTCCATAATTTTAGCTAATTTTTTTTATTTGTCATGTTTTTATTAAGTTTAAGCTAATAAATTATCATTGATTTATTATTTTTTAAGCTGAGCCACTAATTTATTAATTTTTTAAAATAGCCTTGATGAATCTTGTATATAAATAAAAACGAATTTTATTTTTTTAATATTAAATTTATATGTTATATTAACTTTTTTTATTTTTTATACTAGGTGTTTTCCTGCACCATGTGCAATAAAAAAATTTTAAACTTCGGGTCTGATTGCAGTAAATCATACAGTACAATATTCCTAGTTTTAGTATTTTGAGAAAGAGAAGCACAAGAGAAAGAATCTCTTTATAAAAAAATCTACACAAGGCCCACCAGAGAGTACTTTCTTCTTCTCCAAAGAAATCTCCTCAAGCCTTGATTCTAACCAGTCGAACTTGAAGCCTGCTTCCTTCAGCTCAGTGATTATCCGCAAAATTGCTAAGGAGATTCATGTATGCTGTTTTCATCCCTTGGCTCATCGGTATGACGTCTACCAATGATGAATTAACAAAAAAAAAAACATTATTACTATGCTAACCATGCTGGAACTGTTAAATTTAAATAAGAAAGAGGAAACCTCATTCAGCTTACTTGAGAAGGAATAATATTGAAGCCATTGTAATCTAAAACATCATTCTCAGTTGATTTTCCTGCATCAACAACTTCGAAAACTTTGATGTAGACTTCAATGGTTACTTTGTTTTCCTCCAGAAACCCTTTTTCTTGGAGCTTCGTCAAAGGCAACGTACTACGTACACCCCAGCTTGGGGTCTCAGCGCAGAACAATCTGCGTCTGCCTTCGTCTGTAACAAGATT